>NC_133121.1:199667087-199974473 GCF_033568475.1 Henckelia pumila
TAGGACTATTCCACTCGATAAGTGATAACCACATGGAAAATCCTTTAGGGAGGGTTGTTCAGTGCACTGTACGAGGAGCACTTATTTGCATGCTTGTACATCACCATGTTCCCTACAAATGAAACGTGTTACTCACATCGCAAATATTAGTCTCAAGCTCGAGCGGCCTTTATCCTTCTTTGTGGCGCCTGAATCGACTAGGAACAGTTTAGAATATACAGTATTCCAAATATGAGTTTCATGATAGTAATCACATGACCATCTCATATTCTTTTTACTATTTGTATATTCAAGGGCTTTATCTATGCAGCTAGCATGGGTATACAGATAAAGGTGTGCAAAATTAAATAATGTCAAATATTATAAAATAAAAATTGTCATACAAGAGTTCTCTCAAGGACCATCGGCCAACACTTGGCTCGACGAGCACCTACTCTAACAGTTACATTGATTATGTTCGACTTAACAATGCATATATTCCATTCATTCTCCCATCCTTTTTAGAAATCTTTTGCTTAAGTTAAGGGCACAAAGTATTTTTATTACAAGCTATTTTTAATCTGCGTGCTCCTGTATTTATGTAGTACTCATTATCTCCTTCATATTCTTGCTGAGTCTTTAGGCGCACTACATCTACTTGGTGCAGGTGAGGAGTTCTTCATAGAGGCTGAAGGGCAGGATCCTCAGAGTGAGGTCACCGGTGGTGCTGGCCCTTGAGCATTGCTGATTCTAGTTTCCACAAACTCTGATGATTGTAATAATCAATTGAAGTATTTCAAATATTTTCAGTAATTTTCAGGATATGTCTTCCCTGCTTTTGAATATATGGCATGTAAACTTAATTACTTTATTTTCCGCAACTGTGTGGGATTAACTACCTTTTAAAATTCTATGTTATCTAGTTTGGATTTTATCTGGTGTTTATTTTAATTATTTTGAAATGCTGAATGTGACAGGTTGGATTTTAATGTTTTTAAACGGGTCATGGAATTTTTTTAAAAAATTCCAAATTTTCTTTATTTATTATTTATGTTTAGAGGGTTAGAGTCATTTCAAAAATTGTCGTCACTTTGACAATCATGACACAAGGTTATCCTTTAACCATGGGTCTGCGAAACCATACACATACACTACAATGGTAATCATCACATTTCTGATGAACTAAATTGTCTCGATCATAGGTTACCCACTTATGACTCACGATCGAAGGATTAATTGAAACCCCCTTGACACTATCCAATCATCAAAACTAACTCTATAGGATTAAACTATCGTCGAATCTCTTCTTGAGCTATATCCCTTGCAATAAATGCACATATATCGAGACTTAAGGCAAGCTCCCTCCGCAATGTCCGACCGGAATAAAGCATCCACAGTACCCCGACATATGGTAGCGCTCTCTATCATGTATCGGAACTCGATAGTCATTTGCACCTGCGGAACTCATCTCGGAGTCTCTGATGATAACTATCATCGTTAATTCCTTCCTCGCAAAATCGGACCAAATGAACTTACAGGAAACTAGTCCCAACGGATTCAACATTTCCACTATCTCATGTCCCTGCTGAAATGCATCAGCCCTGAAATGAATTGGAAAATACTAAGATCCCTGGAACTATTACAAGTCAATAGTTACCAAGTTACTCTTAGTAATACCTCCATGCCTGAAGTAACTTGCTACGCATCACATACCCAACTATTGCTCGTTTCTGAAATGCAATATCATTGACAATCAGTCCGCACTGATGTGACCTATCTTTAGAAAAGATGCATTGTCCTTCATACTGGATTATTGAAAAACTACATGGCTCGATCAATAACTTTGACCTAGCTGCCATGAATTCACTATTCCCAAATTCTTGGTATCGCAATAACGACATCGGATAACATACATCTACTTTTGACGACGTCAGACATAAGTTAAGAGTAGTCTATTGGCACAAGTCCCGCGCCAAATCCAAAACTATTGTCCACTGTATTGTCCATACGAATCGAACATCAAGGCAAACTAAACCCAAAATAATCCTTGATCTATCAGCCTAGATCATTTCCATCCCATGGAAAATCTAACGCTTAATTTTGGAAGACATCAGATGACACTCCGTGCCAACACTAGTAGAAATCCAGCTACCTTCTAGATCCACTAGTCTAGCAATATCTCATAGGTCAAAACCTGCCTGCTTAGAACATTCACTTCGTCAAGGAAATCCTTCCAAGACTAGTTCTGACAGAAGAAACCCCAAAATAAACATATCTGACTAGAATTCAAACGATAACTAAATTCTAAATACCACACTTGGTATCTATCCACACCAAGGCCATGCCCCGTTGTGACTGCTGCCAAATACCTAGACTGAGTATCCTCCCCACCGACCTTTCCTAAAGCACAAAGGCTCCCAGGAAGTATCGACATAGGGTCGCACCTCCTCACATCTAATCCTGGACACTGTCCACAACTCTTGGTATTTACTGGACCTGTTATCCTTATGAAATCCATCATTACATGGTCACAACCTAAGAAGGTCAAATAGACTACTGTTCTAAGGAAACAACTTAGAACAAAACCCAACGTTCTAAAGAAAACAATTTAGAACAATATTCTCATGCCCCTTGATGAATCACCTCATCCCTGGCACTATTTAGTCCGCTGAATAACTAGGTCATCCTAGGAATACACCTAGAATCAATTAACCCAAGACATTCAATAATCCTAGTAAATCAATGTAGTTGAACGCTGATCAACTAATCATTGGATAAATCTCAAAACAATACATGTATCACTGTTTCAAGTTATGTACAAAGTCTTTATTACAATCCCATGTAATACAAATTCAGTATCCAAAAATACAATGAAAATGTACAACCAATAACTTGAAATGATACAACCAGAGTCTGATGATTCATTACTTACGATTGAAATAATGTTTATAAAAAAATACAATATTTAAATCATCGTACTTATCTTGATTTTTGACCATGAAGTTTTTCATCTGTCTAAGCATCGATGCAAGCATACTCTGACAGACGTATTTATTCATGCTGCAAACCTAGAGATTCTTGATCACTCGATTGGATGCGTCACTGATATATGCGCAAATCCCGATGGATGAGATAAGATCTCTATGATGATCTCCAACTACGAGCGGAGAATATTCCTCGATTCAAACCGAATGGGTAGCGATGCACCATCCGTTCTAACCAATCTTCTGAGGAACCTGAATCTAAATCTTCTATCCTTTCTTCCAGTCCTACCTGGCTGGAATCTAGGCGATCTTCGACCAGCTATACTATGCATCAATGAAGAACTGTACCCAGTAGTCATCCTATCTACTGATATGCTAATACTGGTGTTCTCGTCATTGTTGCATCCTGTATAATGGAAATCTCTGTTGCCAATCTTGGAAATGACGATCTCGAGTACTCCAAAGTACTTTGCAATTCCAGCGTCCAATGCTAATTCGGACATCTTCAAACAAGAATAACCCATGTTAATCCCAAAGAATCAACACTATATCCCAAAAATCTTTTTGCATGCTCTAATACCAATAAATGCAATGACCCAACCCGGATCCACTACTAATCAGAGAAAATAAACTTAATTAAGCATGCAATTTATGCTAATCAGAAAATGTTGCGGAAACTTAAATAAATACTGGTCGACTGAATACAACCGACTAATAAAATTAATTCGATATACAACCTGTAACGCCCGGAAATTTTCTACGTAAATCCGCATGCATAACTAGGGAGATTTAATGAATTTTAAAAAATTGAGAAGAAGGGGTTAAATGATTTATGTGCTATCATGTGTATTATGTGATTTATTTGCATGTTTTAAATTTAGTATAACATTTAACCCGTTATTATGAGATTTACGATTTGAGATAAGAATATTTTGCTATCGCGTAGAAGGACCGTGAACGAACGAAATAAAAGTTTTCATCAAAAAAATTTTATGAATAGAATTTTTAAGAGTTATAAATTATTTTTTTAAGATTTTATTTTAGAAAATAAGAGTTTTAATATATATACATATGTAGAAGCCCAATTTTCACCAAAATAGCTCATTTTAAGATCTTTTATTAGCCTTTCAAAAACCCACACTAGTTTATTTCGAAAATTACATAAAATGCATCAGATTTTAGTGGGTTTTAATTGGATTTAAATATTTTAATTAATTAGCAAAAACCCAACCCATTAACCCATAAACAAATAATTAAATTTGGTCCTCATTCTTGTTCTCCATCCTCACGTTTTCATCCCTAGCCGCCATTTGCAGACTCCTTCACGTTCCCTCATCACCGCACACACATCTGACACGATTTTTCTAAAGATTTAAGCAACGTTTCAAAGGTCGTTCGTCCCGGAAATCCTCCTATGAATCGACATCATGTTTTTGGATATAAAAATTCACAAGGCACGTCTTGAATCCGTTATTAGCCACCATTTAAATCATATAAACTGGTTTTAAGCATAAATGATTTGTTAATGCATGTGTTTTTAGAATTTAAGGATATTATTCATGATTCATGCATGTAATCCCGTTTTTGTTGTATAAGGCTCATGTTGACGATTTTCAGACCATGGATTGATCGATACTGTTGCACCTTGGTTAGGGGTCTGATCTAGGGTCCTTAGGGTCTGTTTTGGATGGGTGGTTCAGGGCTGGAAGTGGCTGGAACCATGCAAGAATAGGCTATGACAGCAGCTAGGCGAGCAGATTTTTGTATGTGATTTAGGGGCCTTGGCCGAGCCATGCATGGCTTGGCTCGGGCCAGGGCTGGGTCACATGTTGTGACTAGACCCTGGGAGGGTCCAGTCATCAGGGCTCCGGCCAGTGGTGTCCGGAGCAGGTCAGAAATTGGAGGGTAATGCAGGCTGCTCAAAAAGGGGTGCGCGCAGATTTTTGGTTAGGGAAAGTGGGTTCTGTTTTGAGCCATGCAGGCCATGGATTGGACCAGGGCCTGGTTCATGGTGACCGGCAGGACCCTGGGGAAGTCCTTCCGGTGGGGCTCCGACAAGGGTGGCCGGAGCTAGGCGGCTGAGTGGCCAACTTGGGGGCTGCTCACGTGAGAAGTAATGGGCTAGATATTGTTTTTCTTTTCTTTAGGTTTTAAATGGGCCAGACTCGGGTTTTCAAGTCCGGGTTGGGTCTAAAATTTAATGGGTTAAATTATTCATGTCCGGGTCCGGATTATATTATTTTGGGCTCGGGTGCTTTTATTTTTATTTTTAATTAGTTAAGAGTTTAAGTTATTAATTAATGGGTTTGAGCTTGGTTAATTAATTATTTGGACTAGTTTAATGGGCTTAAATAATTAACGAAGTTAGCCCACTAATTTGTCATGGGTCGTGTGATCCATGAGAATTATTAGATTAAGTTGTGTCAGGTTTAGTAAATTAATGGGCTAATTTTTAGGTTAATGGGTCGGATTAAGGGTTAATGGGCTTATTAATAATTATTAGATTAATTTTAAGTTAAGTAATTTATATGAACTTAAATAATGTTTTATGTGAGCTCATTAGTTTTTTATGGGCCTGGGGGTCTATGAGAATTAATTTACCAAGCCTTGTTGGACTAAATGCTTATTGGGCCTGTCTAGAAATGTATGGGTTAAGTTAAGTGGTCAGCAGCTCGAACAAGTCCTTGGAAAAATAAAAGGTCCGTAAATATATATTTACTTCATGCATGTATATTTTTATTATATATATATATATATAAGTATGGTATTTAAGAAAATAAATTATATAAATATTTACGAACGAATTTTCATGAAATAAAGAAATAATGATAATTTTTAAGTTCATGCATCATATAAGAATTTTTATGAGAAGTTTAAGGGCATGTTAAGAAAAAAATAATTTTTATGAAAGTTGAAGTGAAGGTAGAAAGTGATGTGGTTGGAGGCCGGGATACCTGGGCCCAGTGACATTTCTGTTAATGTTTATTTTATAATGAGCTTATGGATCCAGCATTGAGTGTTAGTGAAGTGACAGCACAGTGGTGAAAACCTCACCGTCACGTACGTTGGTTTTTATGATTGATCAATCGTTACGTATGAGGCCACCGACATGGATACGACCTGTTGAGAACTAAGAAATTAAGACATGGCAATTTATGAAATTTTTTAAGTATGTTGTTTATGATATAGTATGATGATGATGTTTATAATTAATTTATACATGTATATATGCAAATATTTTTAAGATCATGCACGTAAAAGTATATTCACGTATTTTATATGATGTGTGATTGTGTGTGGTTTCATGTTGTTACATAAGGATAGAACGTGCTGAGCCTCTAGGCTCACTAGATTTAAATGGTGCAGGTGAGTTTGAGAATAATGAAGAAAATGTGGTCCCGACTGGCCGCGTGGGTGTATGAGCATCCAGGCAGTTAGTACCTGTGACCATAGCTCATTTATGATATTTATGTTTGAGAGTTAAATAAATATTCTGCACATGTTTTATTATTTTGAATTTTGAGAGTATACATAAATTTTATATTTTACATATTTATGTTCAAGTTGCATGGAATTTATGGAAGAAATATTATTTAAAAATTTAGTTAAGGGATTTTTATGCATGATATTTTATCATGATTTAGTAATTAATTTTATGTATTTATTTGTATGTGTTATACTTATATATATTTATATATAGTGTATATTAAGTTGTATAAATGTATTTTAAGTATGATATATATATATGTATGGGCATGTATATATGTATTAATATTATTTTATAGTAAAAAAATAAATTAAAGTATAAAACATATTTTTTAAAAAAAATTAGTAGTAGTTTTTGGGTCGTTTCACAACCCAATCGAATAAATAAATCCTACACTAAACCTGATGTCTCTCCTGATCACCGACTACTCCAAGTCTCTGTGCGCATTACTTGCACCTGTAACTGCCCCGTCGAATGGAATGTCCAGACAACAACAAAACATTGGACGTGAGCTCTAAGCTCAATACGCTAGTACGGATAAACATACAAACATGATGCATGCATATGAATATCGGTTATCATACTGGGAAGTGTCCTGCTCAGTCACTGGTGTCATGGTATGTAGCACGCTGAGCCGTCGCACCAAGAGGTGACTCCCATACCATAAAACGTGGAAACGGGAACCTGATCCAAATCCATGGATCCATCGTCCACTCATGCAATGGGGTGAAGAAATCCCCTATACAGGATAAGCCAATAACACCGGCTAATCAAGATGTATGCGTGTGTAGCATAACATAAACATGCAATCATGACACATAAATGCAACATATAAGCATGCATACCCGCTGGAAATCTCACTCAGTACTTTGATGAGTGCATTTTGTATGCATTATTTCATGATATTTTTATGTCTATTTTTTGTGCATTCATATTGTTTTTATGTGTTTTAGTGAATGTGTATGTATTTCACTCTTCGGGTTAATTTTGTAGGAAAATGGAATTTTGAAAGAATGAATTACGGAGCAGCAATGGTAAAAAATTAATTTTTAATGATAGATAGATTCAAATTTGATCTCCACCTATCAAAATGTAGTTCAAGATGTTTTGAAGCTGCTATACAAATTTCAGCTCGATTCGACAGCTAAAACCTGAGATATGATTTTTTCAAGTAAACTGCGCTGGAAAGAACACATACACGGACCCAGGAATGGACCTGGAACGGGGTCGGTGCACATCGCGAAATTTTCAGAATTGGGACAGAAAACTGCTCGCTCGAGCGCCCCTTGAGCTTGATCGAGTGAGAATTACGGATAGGAAAAAAATAATACAGAAGATCTCTCGCTCGACCGCACCTTGATCCCGCTCGAGCGATACGGTGTGCAGACTTTTTATTTTTAAAAACACTTATTCGTGAAGGATGCAATCTTTTGAAGATTAGGGGCGTATAAATAGGTTTTTATCATTAGATGAAGGGTTCCAGATGTGTTCTGTCATAGAAGAGAGGCGGCTACAGGCTTGAGAGAGAAGATTTCTCTTTTCTTTCTTCTTTTCTTCTTATTATTTTTAGTTCATGATTAAAAACATTGTTTGAATGATGATTTCGTTTATTGAGTAGTCTTTTTTTTCGAACAAGGCCACGTGATTGGGCCAGAAAAATTTATGTAGAAAACTTGGATGTTTGTTTGGGATTTTATAGATTTGATTTTATTTTATTGATTGTTAGATTTATATTTGTCTTGTGAATATCCTGATCAACTGTTTGCTTGCATGTTAATCGATTCCAACTCGACAGAGGAAAAATTTATTTCGATCACTCTGATAATTAACACATGATAAACCCGACTAGAAATAGAATTCGGTTTCAGTGTAAACTGGATTTTCCCAAATATTTAATGCATTCAAATTTGATTAGAATTACGAAAGATTAATCCGTCAATATTTGAATAGGTTTGATTGTTCTAAAAATAGACCTATGAACAAATTAGGAGAATTCCCATAATTTAAGATTAAATCTAAGTCCTAAATCGACTATATGTTACATAATTTGTCTGGTACCTACGTGTGTCCTTGATCGAACTTTTCTCATATTTGAAGTTAATCCAAAATTTCTGTTGCGTCCTTGTTGAGTTAAATTTTATTTGCAATTTAATTTCTTAGTTTAAAATCTGAAATCGCTTTTATTGATTAGTCTAGATTAAATGAAAATAATCATATTTTGGTACTCATACTTATATAGTCTTTGTGAGATCGATAATTGGACTCTCTGTCCACTTTACTATTACTTGACCTGGTGCACTTGCCAGTAGATTGTTAATCAAACCGATTTAAGCGGTAAAGTTTTTGGCGCCATTGCCGGGGACTGTTTTGATATCAGAATTTTTATTTCACTTGAGATTAGACTTAATATTTATTTATTTTATTAAATTCTGAATTTTCTTCTTTTCTTGGTGATTTTAAGGTACTATCTTCTTGTTTATGCATAGCACTCAACGCACCAAAGATCTCTTACCACTTGACTTCGAGATCGAGCGTACACTGAGCAAAATTCGGAAAGCAAAGAGGAATATTAATCTAGTACTTGAATCAAAATCTGAGGAAGAGATGGCAGACGGAGTTGATAATCGTATAGTTCTTGATCTAATTCGTCTGCCAATTGAAGGTTATGGATCTAGAATAGTTTGCCCGGTTGTTGAGGCGAACACTTTTGAGCTGAAGCCCTCTATTATTCAGATGATCCAGCTTCAGGCACATTTTGGGGGACATCTATGGAAGTCTCCTACGCTTATCTGGAGCATTTTCTGTTGATATGCAACACATTTAAGTTCAATGGGGTAACCTCTGATGCAATGAGACTGCGGTTATTCTCATTTTCTCCATAGGAAGATGCACTTGAGTGACTAGATGATCTACCTGTGGATTCCATCACTACTTGGACCCAACTTGTTCAAACTTTTTTGAACAAGTATTTTCCTCCTACGAAGATGGCAAAGTTATTTTCTGACATTATCTAATTCAAGCAAAAGGAGGGAGAATCTCTACATGCGGCATGGACCAGATTTAAAAAGATGTTGAGGATGTGTCCTCAACATAATCTTACTCAGAGCCACTAGACTCAGACTTTCTACAATGGGCTGATCAGTCTGTTCTATCTATGTTGGATGCTGCTGCTAATGGAAGCTTATTCAGGAAAAAACCGGCAAATGCATTGTAGTGACCCTTACCTGGATCACCTGCTAAACATAACTTAGGCATGCAATTAACTTAATCAAAACAGTAATCAGAATTAAGCTGCGGAAATCATAGACATTATACAATCCCAAGGCAAGGAATCTGTAAATACCCAAATATTATACAACCAGATGGAACAGCTGTATCACTAACAACATAAAAAAACCTAGGCGAAGCTCCAGCTGGCCAACCACTGCCTAGCCCCTCTTGAATCCACCCGCCTCATCCAATCGCAAACCTTCCCCATGGAATAGGGCGTCCAGAAACACAGAGTACGAGACATGAGCATAAAACGCTCAGCACGAGAGTATGAGTATACATGCATGCAAAGTGAACTCCCTATAACTCGAGGTCAAGGATCAGATAACAGAGACAGACCGGGCCCTGATATGTAGAACGATGTGCCGTCGCTTCAGGAGGTGGCTCCCATACCACAATACCAGTGGATTTACCGGACCCAAAGCCATGGAAGTCCATCTACTAAAAGGATAGGGTACAACCCTACTAATAGACATCTCGAAGGAGATAGCTCAGTATGCAAATGAATGCAGCATAAATCAATGACATAAAAATCATGCAGTCACATAATACATGCATACTCAGTCAGGATATCTCGAACAGTACTTTCGTACCTCAAATCAGTGCAAGCTCTACCAACTCTAGGTCCACGCCTATAGTCTGCTCTACACTGCCAAATGATACTACTATTATTATAGTGCTCTAAAAGCCTTAACTAAGCTAAAGCATACTCCTAAATATTTATAGGAAGCAAAAGCTATACTTTCGTCCATCGTTAGCCCTTTGATGTCAATGCCTCCAGAACTTGGGCACAACTCCGCTACGACTATCGAACGCCTCGCCAACCCCCGGGTCAAGCCTAGGAAGACTAGAACTACTCAAATATGCCAGGAATAGAGAGGGATTCTCGGAATTGGCAAATGAAAGTGAAGCCTCGGCCTTCTATTTATAGACATCGATTGGAACTTCCGTTCCTCGATCGGAACGTCCGATCCTGCCATCAGAGCTTTCGAAGATCCTCATCTGCCATGTGTCAAAATATCACTGGTTGACTTCGGATAGGGGTGATCGGATAGGAGCTTCCGATCCTGCCACACATCATGTCTGACGTAACACCATTGGAGCTTCCGATCCTGCATCGGAGCTTCTGATCTCGATCGGAACGTCCGATCCTGATCAGAGCTTCCGATCCGTCCGGTACCCAATCTATTTAATTAGTGTTGATTAATCCCTTAATCACTGATTTTGGTTACGGGCTACTACATTCTCCCCCACTTAAGATGTTTCGTTCTCGAAATCAGATATTAAGTACCGAATGTAATACAGAAATCAGAAACATTCTTTATTCTAATCAAACGTTTACAGAGTTTGCAACTGAAAACAACTTAAGAATGAAATCAAAACAACTCAGGATGGTCTTCACGTATCCTGTCCTCAAGCTCCCAAGTAGCTTCCACAGTGCCTCGGCGCTGCCACTGAACTAAAACCAAAGGAATGACTTTGTTTCGCAAGACCTTATCCTTATGATCCAGGATACGAATAGGTTCCTCAACATAGGTCAAATCCTTGCTCATCTGAACTTCAGACCGCTGCAGAATATGGGACTCATCCGCCACATACCGTCGCAACAGAGATACGTGGAACACGTCGTGAATACTAGAAAGATGCGATGGCAAAGCTAGTCGATAAGCCAAATTGCCAATGCTCTCCAAGATCTCAAACGAACCGATAAACCTGGGAGACAACTTGCCCTTAAGGCCAAATCTGAGAATTTTGCGGAAAGGTGACACTCTCAGAAACACTTTCTCCCCGACATCGAACTTCAAAGGCCTACATTTGGTGTTAGCTTAGCTGGCCTGACGATCCTGTTCAGTCTTAATCCGTTTCTTGATCTGATCAACAATGTCTACCGCCTGCTGGATAAATTCCGGTCCCTCAGACTGTCTCTCCCCCACTTATTTCCAGAAGAGTGGAGTACGACAACGTCGTCCGTACAACGTCTCAAAAGGTGTCATCCCAATGCTAGTATGATAGTTGTTGTTGTACGCGAACTCGATCAATGGCAAATGATCCTGCCAGGCTGAACCAAATCCATGACGCACGCTCTAAGCATATCCTCCAAAGTACGGATAGTGTGCTCTGACTGACCATCAGTCTCCGGATGATAGGTAGTACTCAAACTGAGAGTAGTACCCATCACACGCTGAACACTCCCCCAGAATCTAGAAGTAAACCTGGGGTCCCGATCGCTGACAATGCTCACAGGCACTCCATGAAGCCGAACGATCTCCTAAATGTATAATCGAGTCATACGATCCACATTGAACTCCCGGCTATAGGCAATGAAATGCGCTGACTTGGTGAGTCGGTCCACCATAACCCAGATAGCATCACAGTTCCTTGGGGATACCGGCAAATGGGTCACAAAGTCCATTGTGATAAACTCCCATTTCCATTCAGAAATAGGCAAACTGTGAAGAAATCCTCCAGGTCGTCGGTGCTCTGCCTTGACCTGTTGACACACCAAACATCTTGAAACAAACTGATAAACACTACATTTCATTCCCTTCCACCAGAAACGAGTAAGTATATCCTTGTACATCTTGTTGCTCCCAGGATGAATACTCAACTTAGTGCGATGCGCCTGAGACAAAATCTCCTCTCGCAACTCTACATCCTGCGGAATCACAAGCCTACCAAACAAACACAGAAAGTCATCTGACTCATAATGAAATCCAGACGAGCTACCCTCGTTAGCTAGATGAGCTAAACGCTGGGTCTTCGAATCAGACATCTGAGCATCTCGAATCTGCGAATACAAAGCTGGCTCAGATAATATCTCAAACATCTGGATACTCTACATACCTTTCTTATGCTTGAAAGTATATCCTGAAGTACAACAGTCACTGATCGCACTAGACATCGAACAAGTCTGAAGTGCGGATAGTCGCACCTTGCGACTCAATGCATCAGCGGTGAGATTAGCAGCTCCCGAATGGTACTTAATCTCGCAATCATAGTCCTTAAGCAAGTCCATCCAACGTCTCTGCCTCATGTTCAACTCCGCTTGAGTGAATAAATACTTGAGACTCTTATGGTCGGTGAAGATCTCAAATTTCTCGCTATACAGATAATGACGCCAGATCATTAAAGCGAACACAATGGCTCCCAATTCCAAATCATGGACTGGGTAGTTGTCCTCATGAAGCTTCAGCTGTCTAGAAGCGTATGCGATCACATGCCCATTCTGAGTCAGGACACAACCTAACCCCTGAAGAGAAGCATCAGTGTACACCACATACCCTCCAGATCCTGACGGTAATGCCAACACTGGCGCAGAAGTCAACCGCCGTCGAAGCTCACAGAAGTTCTCCTCACACTCGGAGGACCACTCGAAATCCACATCCTTGCAGGTAAGCTGTGTCAACGGTCGAGCTAGCTGAGAGAAGTTCAGAATGAAGCGACGATAATATCCTGCTAGACCCAAAAAGCTACGGATCTCAGCAATCGTCGTCGGACGCGACCAATTAAGCACCGCCTCAATCTTGCTTGGATCAACAGAAATCCCCTCCCTGGATATGATATGGCCAAGAAAGACCACTCGATCCATCCAAAACTCACACTTGCTCAACTTGGCGTATAACTGCTCATCTCGAAGAGTCTGCAGTACCAACCGCAAGTGAGAAACATGATCTTCCGTATTACGTGAATACACCAAAATGTCGTCAATGAAGACCACGACAAACTTGTTTAAATACTCCCTGAAGACACGGTTCATCAGGTCCATGAATATAGCCGGTGCATTAATCAATCCAAATGGCATCACTAGAAACTCTTAATGCCCATAGCTTGTACGGAATGCAGTCTTGGCTACGTCCTGATCTCGGACTCTCAACTGATGATACCCAGATCTCAAGTCAATCTTGGATTAAACTGAAGTGCCCTGCAGCTGATCAAACAAGTCATCAATACGAGGCAAAGGATACTTGTTCTTCAAAGTGCCTCGATTCAGCTGCCGATAGTCAATGCACAGCCGCATCGACACATCCTTCTTCTTTACAAAGAGAACAGGAGCTCCCCAAGGAGATACACTAGGACGAATGTACCCCTTGTCCAAAAGATCCTGTAGCTGATTTTTCAACTCACTCATCTCTGACGGAGCCAGATGATACGGTGCTCGAGAAATAGGCGAAGTACCCGGCATCAACTCTATGCCAAACTCGACTTCCCTCACAAGAGGAAAACCCGGAATCTTATCAGGAAATACATCTGGGAATTCATCCAAAATAGGAATACTCTCTATCCCAATACTCTCAGCGGACAAATCAACTGCATAGATAAGGTAGTCTTCCCCGCCAGACTCTAGAGCTTGACAGGCTCTCAAAGCTGATACCAAAGGCATCGGGGGTCGCGCTCCCTCTCCATAGAAAAATCAGCTATCACTCCCCTCCGGATGAAAGCGTACTAATATCTTATAGCAGTCCACTGAAGCTCGATAGGTAGTCAACATATCTATTCCCAGAATGCAATCAAAGTCATCCATCGCAAGAACCATGAGATTCGCTAACAGAATGTTCCCCTCGAACTCTAAAGGGCAACCCATCACTAGACTCTTAGCCAAAGCAGATTGGCCCGTCGGAGTAGAAACAGACATCAATACATCTAGTGCAATGCATGGTAACTTAAGCCTCTTAACAAAACGTGCAGAAATAAAGGAATGAGATGCACCAGTGTCAATAAGTACAAGAGCAGGTATACCATAAAGCAAAAATGTACCTGCGATGACTTTCTCATTCTCCTCCACTGCCTGATCATGTCTCAGGGCAAACACTTGACCAGAAGCTCGTGGCCTCAAATGAGAACTCCCAGCAGGCTGTCCCTGCGACCTCTGCTGAACGGTGGCCTGAGAACCAGATCCTGAACCAAAACCAGAACCGCCTCCCCCAGATAGTGGACAATCCCTCCGGATGTGACCCACCTCACCGCAACGAAAACAAGCTCCAGAAGCTTTACGGCACTTGTTGGATGGATGGTTCTTCCCACAGTGATCACACTTATCCTTCTTCCCAAAGCGAACAACACCTCCAGAACCAGAGGAAGAAGTAGATCCAGACTTCTTGAAAGTTTGGGCACGGGGACCCAAAGAACTAGCAGGTCTCGACTGAGAGAAAGACCTGTTCCACCGAATGCTGTCCTCTGCCTGGTGACAACGGCTCACCAAACCCTCGTAGGACATGTCATCGCCGACCGCCACATGCTCGTGAATCTTAGGGTTCAGGCCCTGAAGGAACAGATTATACTTCATCCCAGAGCTGTCAGCAATCTCGGGGCAATAGGATAGCAGATCAAAGAACTTCTGCTAATACTCATCAATAGACATGGCCCCCTATCGCAGACTCAGTAGCTCGCCCGCCTTTGACTGACGGAGTGCAGGAGGAAAATACAGCTTCTGAAAAGCTATGCGGAACTCGGCCCAGGTGGCCACTCCTCTTGCCGCAACAAAAGGTGCAGAAGTAAACCTCCACCACCTGCGCGCACGTCCATCCAGAAGATAACCAAGGGTCTCCATCTTCTGCTCCTCGGTGCATTGGAAAGTCTGAAAAGTCGTTTCCATGCAGTCTAACCAGTTCTCCGCATCCTCCGGAGACTCTCCTCCAACCAAGGGCTTCGGTGCCATCTGCAAGAATCGACGTACACTGAAACGATTCTCATCTCGATGAGGATGGTGGCGTTCCCGATGAGGCTCCTGGTCGGCATCACCCCAACGCCCACCAATACTGCCATGAGAACTCTGGTCGTCACGATCTGCCATCTACAAAATTAACCTAACGGTTATCTTATGTAGAATCTAAATCCCAAGAATACTTTGCATGCTCTGATACCATAAATGTAGTGACCCTTACCTGGATCACCTACTAAACAGAACTTAGGCATGCAATTAACTTAATCAAAATAGTAATCAGAATTAAGCTGCGGAAACTATAGACATTATACAATCCCAAGGCAAGTAATCTGTAAATACCCAAATATTATACAACCAGATCGAACAGCTGTATCAATAACAACAGAAAAAAACCTAAGCGAAGCTCCAGCTGGCCAACCACTGCCTAGCCCCTCTTGGATCCACCCGCCTCATCCAATCGCAAACCTGCCCCATGGAATAGGGTGTCCAGAAACACAGAGTACGAGACGTGAGCATAAAACGCTGATCAGCACGAGAGTATGAGTATACATGCATGCAAAGTGAACTCCCTATAACTCGAGGTCAAGGATCATATAACAGAGACAGACCGGGCCCTGGTATGTAGCACGCTGTGCCATCGCTTCAGGAGGTGGCTCCCATACCATAATATCAGTGGATTTACCGGACCCAAAGCCATGGATGTCCATCCACTAACAGGATAGGGTACAACCCTACTAATAGACATCTCGAAGGAGATAGCTCAGTATGCAAATGAATTCAGCATAAATCAATGACATAAAAACCATGCAGTCACATAATACATGCATACTCAGTCAGGATATCTCGAACAGTACTTTCGTACCTCAAATCAGTGCAAGCTCTACCAACTCTAGGTCCACGCCTATAGTCTGCTCTACACTGCCAAATGATACTACTATCATTATAGTGCTCTAAAAGCCTTAACTAAGCTAAAGCATAATCCTAAATATTTATATGAAGCAAAAGCTATACCTTCGTCCGTCGTTAGCCCTTTGATGTCGATGCCTCCAGAACTTGGGCACAACTCCGCTACGACTATCGAACGCCTCGCCAACCCCCGGGTCAAGCCTAGGAAGACTAGAACTACTCAAATATGCCTGGAATAGAGAGGGATTCCCGGAATTGGAAAATGAAAGTGAAGCCTTGGCCTTCTATTTATAGACATCGATCGGAACTTCCGTTCCTCGATCGGAATGTTGGAGAACGCGGTGATCAGATCAATCAGGATTGATACCCGGTGCAGCGGAAGTTTAAAAATTTTATATGGAACGATTCCATAATGGGTATCAACCTTACGATTAAATTGTGTGTGTGTAAAAATTAAATAACGATTATAAATTTTTACCTTCAATCTCGAATTGAGATTTTGGACACCAACAGATTGCTCTGCTCTTGTTTTATATCCCTGGAACTGATGGACGAACTGTTCTTCAATCAGATCCACGAACGGATAATTAATCCCTCTGATAGATTGCACTAGAAATCTATCAGAAGTTTCTACGAAGAGAATTAACGAATTTGATCCATTAAACCAGACTGTAATTCAAAATTCACAGACTGGATTTTACCGAGCAGAGGGGAGAGGGGGTCGGCCACTTCAGAGGAAAATTACTAGGGTTTTTCGAAAATTTTGTGACCTGTTGTCTGTAATTTCTGTACTGCAATAAATTATTTATAATGTAGGCCGCTAATAGCTTAGGGCCCATTAGTCATAAGTTCTAGCCCGACAAGCAAAGCCCGCATGTTCAGAAATTAATATAAAATTCATCATGACTCCGATTGATAAACCGATTTCACCAATGTGCACAGAAACCATTTCTGCACCTTTTAAAGTCAAGATAAATTTTTCTGAATCCGAATTCAGTGTTTCCAAAAATGTCCATCCCTATGTCATTTTAGGAAATCTTACTCCTCTACTCATAATTAAGAAGTCCAACTTCTTTGTTCATTAAATTGAACTTTTTAAATTTAACTATCTCAACGGGGATTAAAAATCCATTACTCTGTGTGACCCTCAATGGTTCAGGGATACAACTAGCCGTGGGCTCACAACTCCTTGTGACTCGGAACAACAATTTCCGACTTGCCCATCGAATCATGGTAAGAGCGCCTAGCAACATCGCCCCATGATTCCCTAGGTATCACTGATAGTTCCTGCAAGAACCAATAGATTTTGGTTAGCGTACAGTACGGTCCCTTCATCCATATATCCCGATCGAATCAACAACCATTGGTATATCGAGAGTCGTTCGAGATTCGATAACTATGCAATACATCTTGAAGATCAAATAGTGACATCGCATGTGTTACTAAGAAACCATTTCTTAAAACACATCATGTACTCTGGCCAGAGATTCGTCACACTAATATCTCCTCAGATCGCATAGGATATCCACACTCGCAAGTATGTGGTGAATCCTTGACAACAAAGCATCGACTCCTATATGTGTTGTAACTGTACCCAATCCCGACACCTGATGACCCCAATAGAGTCGGTAAACAAGTCAAAGCACAGTACTAGCATATAGAGTCTCAATGATGTTTCAAGTAGTAAGGACTAATGGTGTAAAACCAAAACCGCGGACTTTATCCACTCGATAAGTGATAACCACTTGGAAAGTCCGGATAGGGTAGTTCGATCATTCATCGTATGAATATCCATTTGCATGCTTCGAACATCTCTATGTTCCTTACCAATGAAACGTGGTACTCTGCATCGCAAATGCTAGTCTCAAACTCGAGCGATCCTTATCCTTATTATCGGACGGCTCAATCGACTAGGAACAGTTTAGAATATACAGTGACTATAAGATGTGTTTCATGATAGACATCTCCATGTTCTACCACATCTTACATACACTATATTATATTCAAGGTCTTTATCAAAACAACAATAGTATATCACAATATAACAATATGAAGAAAGATAAAGTCATTGCCATTAATAAAATGGTAAATTATATTAAACAAAAGATTGTTTATACAAAGAGTCATCAAAGCCCTTAGCCACAAGTTGGCTCACTGGGCACCCACTCTTTCACGGAACATCCGATCATCGATCGGAACGTCCGATCCTGCCATCGGAGCTTCCGAAGATCCTCATCTGCCACGTGTCAAAATATCACTGGTTGACTTCGGATAGTGGTGATCGGAGCTTCCGATCCTGATCGGAGCTTTCAATCTTGCCACACGTCATGCCTGACATAATACCATCGGAGCTTCCGATCTCGATCGGAACGTCCGATCCTGCATCGGAGCTTCCGATCCGTCCGGTACCCATTCTATTTAATTAGCGTTGATTAATCCCTTAATCACTGATTTTGGTTACGGGCTACTACATGCATGGGATATCATTGGTAATGTGGCAGAGAGTAATATTGGGTGGCCGGATATGAAGAAGGAGAAGAAGGCTGGAGTTCTAGAGGTCGATTCTTTAATGGCCCTGAATTCAAATATTGACGTTTTAACCCACCAATGGCACTTATGAAAGTAGCGCCAATGACTCAAGTACAAGGGAATCTGCAAGAATAACAACAGTTGTTTGAAGTTTAAGCTGATAATTTTGCAGGAAATCGTGGACGGCAGCCGTACAACTCTTACAACAACACCTACAATCAGAACTGGCAGAGTCAACCTAAGCAAGAGGTGCAGAAGCCGAGCTTTGAGAAGATAATGATGAAGTATGTGGGTGGTACAGAAGCTTGGCTATAGAATCAAGAAGCTATGCTGCAGAAGATGGAGACTCAGATGGCTCAAATAGCAACCCAACTATCTACCCGTCCTACTGGAGCTTTGTCGAGTAACATTGAACCAAATCCCAGAGGCGTGAATGCTATCATGGTTGTGACTCAAGCAAAATCTGAAAACCTAAGCAGATGGATGAATAAAAAACTATGGAAGGGTTGAAAAATTCAGATTCCAAGAAGGATGCGCGTGCTGAAAATTCCTCCATGGCAGGTAAGAAAGGTAAAACTTCAAAATTTGAAGTTAATGATTATGTTGATATTTCTACTTTACCATTCCCCCATAGAGCTAAGCAGTTATTATTTGATTTTCAATTTAAAACGTTTTTTGAAATTTTCAAGAAACTGCATATTAACATACATTTTGCAGACTCTTTAGCTCAGATACCAAATTATGCCAAATTTCTGAAGGATTTATTGAGGAATAAAAAGAATTTGAACGACATGACGCAGGTTGCAATTAATGAGGACTGCTCGGTTGTGCTTCAGATAAGCTCCCGCAAAATCTCAAGATCCAGGGAGTTTTTCTATTGCTTGCCAAATTGGAAATTTATCATTGAATAATGTTTTGTGTGATTTAGGATCGAGCATAAATTTGATGTCCGATTCAATTGCTCAAAAATTAGGTATAGAAAATATTGAACCTGCCTCTATCTCTCTTAAATTTGCTGATGGATCTGTTAAATAACCAAGACGAGTGGTGAAGAATATTTTAGTCAAGATAGACAAATTTTTTTACCCTGTAGATTTTATTATTCTTTACATGAATGAAGATTGCGAGGTTCCTCTGATTCTAGGGCATCCGTTTTTTGCTGCTAGTAGGGCCTTAGTGGATGTTCAAAAGGGAGAGTTAGTGTTGAGATTGAATGATGAGAAAGTTGTGTTCCATATGTTTAAGTTGGCTAGCGATATCTCAAATTTAAAATCTTGCTCTACTGTCAATTTTTTTGATGTGATTCATGATGTTGGGAAATGTCAGCAGGTTCAGCTCTCCTAAGAAATTGGCCCCTTGCAAAATCTCTATAGAGGTGAAGCATGCAGTTTCAGGATTGATTTGGACTTTTCCAAAATGGTGGATAAACCACCTTGAATATCGCCACTCAAGAGAGGAATATAGTCTGGCTATAGACTATAAATTTAGCTCTTACTGGGAGGCAACCCAATATTCTTTCCCTTGCTTTTTATTTTATTTTTGGTTTTTGTTTATTTTTATTTAATTTTTACTTCTTTCCCATGCCAGTGTGTCATTCCTGCCGATACACCCAGTTTGCTATTGTCGTCCCAACGGATACTGTCAAGAAGAAAGAGGATTAATCGAAAACCAGGGGAGTGTTGTTTTTGTTTTCATTTTGTTTTCGTTCGTCTTGCATATGTGTGTTTGTTCATGCATTATGTTCATTGTTCTAGAGCATTGAGGGCAATGCTTTGGATAAGTATGAGGAGGTGTTGTTTAGTTATGTTTTGTTTTGGTTTCACTGATCATTGTTTTTTGCATTCATATGGTCTAGTTTTTTTGCATATAGTTCGTATTCATAGAATATCATTATGTTTTGTGTTTGTATTGTGTGAATAAGTAGAATTATGAATGTTGGCCGATGATGATTGAGTTGTGAAAAAAAATTGCTTTTGAGAAAAAGTTGCTTTTGATTGGACATGAGAAGCTGTTGGTTGAATCGTGAAACATTTTAAGCACGCGTGTTAGACTGGTGTAATGTAGCGAAGTAATTGATGAAGTTCCTATTTGCTTGACCATTGCACGACAATAGGTGTTTGTTGATCGTGATAGTGTTTTTGGATTCTTGATGATTGTCTGACATTGCATGTCTGATCTTGGGCGCACCTAGAAAATTTTTGAAATATTTTGGTTGAAACTTAAGTTAACTCCATCCGGGTTACGAGTAGGGGATTGAAATCTTAATCCCTTGTTCTTGACTAAGTATGCAAAGTCCATGGGGTTAAAATTTTGAAATTTGTAAAAATAACAATTCCATCCGGGCTTGAAAAATGATGGAAATTCTAATTATTTTTCCATAGCTAAGTTTGCGGGCTTAATGGGATTGTAGCTTCATCCGGGCTATAGACGAGGGGATTGAAATTCTAATCCTATCTTAGTTATAGCTAAGTTTACGGGTAATTATTGGGGCTTAAGAAAAACCGAGTGCAAAATCCGGAGGTGCGTAATTTATCTCAAGAAAGTTGTGTTTTTGTTAGAAATTGTTGGGATGAAGGAGTGCTGGATTGTGACACTTACACTGAATGGTCATAGTGAAAGAGTGAGTGCCCGGTTAGCCAACTTGTGGCTAAGGGCTTTTATGACTCTATGTATAAACAATCTTTGTTTAATATAATTTACATTAATTAATGGCATTTTCTTTATCTTTCTTCATATTGTTATATTGTGATATATTATTGTTGTTTTAATAAAGACCTTGAATATACTATAGTGTAAGTAAGATGAGATAGTGAATAAAGAGAGATCACTATTATGAAACACATCTCATAGTCACTGTATATTCTAAACAGTTCCTAGTCAATTGAGCCGTCCGCTAATAAGGATAAGGATCGCTCGAGATTGAGACTAGCATTTGAGATGCCAAATACCATGTTTCATTGGTAATGGACATGGAGATGTTTAAAGCATGCAAATGGATATTCATATGATGAATGATCGAACTACCCTATTCGAACTTTCCAAGTGGTTATCACTTATCGAGTGGATAAAGTCCGCGGTTTTGGTTGTACACCATTATTCCTTACTACTTGAAACATCATTGAGACTCTATATGCTAGTACTGTACTTTGACTCATTTACCGACTCTATTGGGGTCATCAGGTGTCGGGATTGCGTACAGTTACGACACATATAGGAGTCGATACTTTGTTGTCAAGGATTCACCACATACTTGCGAGTGTGGATATCCTATGCGATCTGAGGAGATATTAGTGTGATAAATCTCTGGCCAGAGTACATGATGTGCTTTAAGAAATGGTTTCCTAGTAGCACATGCGATGTCACTATTTGATCTTCAAGATTCATTGCATAGTTGTCGAATCTCGAACGACTCTCGATGTACCAATGGTTGTTGATTCAATCGGGATATATGGATGAAGGGACCGTACTGTACGCTAACCAAAATCTACTGGTTCTTGCAGGCACTATCAGAGATACCTAGGGAATCATGGGGCGATGTTGCTAGGCGCTCTTACCATGATTCGATGGGTTAGTCGGAAATTGTTGTTCCGAGTCACAAGGAGTTGTGAGCTCACGGCTAGCTGTATCCCTGAACCATTGAAGGTCACACAAGTAATGGATTACTAAACCCCGTTGAGATAATTAAATTTAAAGAGTTAAATTTAATGAAAGAGAAGTTGGACTTCTTAACTAAAGGGAGTGGAATTTCCTAAAATGACATAGGGATGGACATTTTTGGAAATTACTGAATTCGGATTCAGAAAAATTATCTTGACTTTAAAAGGTGCAGAAATGGTTTCTGTGGACATTGGTGAAATCGGTCGGAGTCATGATGAATTTTATATTAATTTCTATAATAACAGGCTTGGCTTGTTGGGCTTAAGTTATGGATTGTGGGCCCTAAGGAGTTAAATTCCTAATACAATTATAACTTAATCTAGTCTATAAATTATCTATAAATACATTTGTAGTGTTCGAAAAATCACAAGCTTTTCAGTCTTGCAATTTTCGAATTACACACTAAATATTCTAAGGGGATTTTCGAAATCCTCTACTCCTTTTTGAGATAATTCAGTCTGTGATTTTTGTGAAAAATTACATTCTGAATTGACAGATCAAATCTGTTTATTCTCTTCAATAAGCATCTGATTGATTTCTAGTGCAATCAATCAGATGGTTTTAGTTTTCTATTCGTGGACTTAATTCCGGAGGGTGATCGTGATAGTCATCGATTCCCGGGATTTACAAGAAGAGCAGATTAAATTCTGTTGGAGTCCATAATCAAGCATTTGCTTGAATAGGTAAAAATATTTAATTATGAATTTATATTTTTACTTGCTAGATTTTAATCGTTAGGATTTGATACCCACGATATGGAATCGTTCCATATCGAAAAAAATAAAATTTTTAAACTTCCGCTGCTCTGGGTATCA
Organism: Henckelia pumila; assembly: GCF_033568475.1. Taxonomy (NCBI): domain Eukaryota; kingdom Viridiplantae; phylum Streptophyta; class Magnoliopsida; order Lamiales; family Gesneriaceae; genus Henckelia; species Henckelia pumila. The sequence continues at coordinate 199,690,377 of NC_133121.1, forward strand.
CATCCGTGTGATCAGAGAACGCGTGTTCCAACAGTGGTATCAGAGCCAGGTCGTAATCTTTGATCAAACGATTAAAATTAATCGATTGTACAAAATTTTTAGCCTCGGTTTTTGGAAAACAAAACGAAAATTTTAAACGATAATTAAATTTGAACAGGGCAACGGGGCAGTGATCAAAGGGCAGCATGATCGCTGCCCAGGCAACGTGGGGGCTGCTCGGGAACATCCCGGGCAGCCCGAAAAATTAAATTTTTTATTTTTTCTAGAATTTTAATTTTTTGAAATTTTTGTTTTTGATCCGATCGAAAATTGTTTTTGATTGGTCCGCGAGGCGTCGGATCAAATTGTTTGAGTCCGAAATTTTTAAAATTGATTTTTGAATAAATTTGAATTTTTGGAAAATTTATAAATTTTATCCATTAAATTAGATTTTATAAAATTAATTATTTTGGTACAATTGATGATAAGATATGATCTTATGAAAGGATAAGATAAAATTTGATTTTATCTTTTTTATTATGATGCCATTGCATGTTATCCAATTATTTAATTGTTGAATTAATTATTGGATAAAAGGATGATCGATTGCCATGACCAATATTATAGGTGTATGTTAGGTTGTTTACATTTGGTTTTATTGTTGTTGGGTTTTATTAATGGGCTTGTTTATGGCTCTATTTAAATTGTCATTTGTAATAAAAAGTGGGCCTGGTTTATGGCCCGTTCCCACCCTTAAATATGTATCCCCTACTTGTCATCAAAATTTATTGTAAATTTATTAGACGTAGTGGGAGATAAAGATTTGAAGACAAAGGTGGGCCCAGCATACAATAAAGACCGAAGAAATATAAATTGGAAGCTCAATGTAATAGGATTGCATTGCATACTTGCATATCACCTAGGATTGGACTTAGATTCGTGATTGGAAACCACGGGTCGATTAGTGATTGGGATCGATCATCCTTTAAATAATATATGATATTATTGTTGTATGCATGTTTAGACTAAATTGTATGAATCCCGCAAGCATACAAACTTTAAAAGATGAGACGAATTTTCAAAAACAAAAATCCCTCATTTTAAATATGATTTAAAATTGATATCAAGATTTATAAAAGGAAATTTAAATATTGTTTAAATGTTCCTACCTTCCATCAACGATCAATGTATGAGATGCTACCCGCGGGCATGGTTCGGCTCATATTATTGGGGGGGCCCGTTCGTCGGAAAGCTATACATTGGATCGACACATGTTGTAAGTTGGGTGGAACTCCCATGGGATTAGCTCATATTATTGGGGATCCACATGGCGACCGTCAATCACAACTTAATATTGATGGATTATCTTGACATATCACAATAAACGGCGTCATATTATTGGGCCCTTATTGGACATGAGGTAAAAACATGGGGATTGCTTTGGAAGCAATTGGGCTCTACCTTTTGAAAATTATGGTTGGCTGATATTATTCGGGACTATAGTTTGTCAATTGGACTCCATGTTCCCACTAAGGAAACAAGTTTTCCATTTTTACTAGAGGGTAGTGAAATCGTTAAAATAGTGGGAGTGAAATTCATAAAATTAAATCTCGCCATATTTTATGTCTTAGTAAATTAATTAAGCAATCATCGATTATTGTCTGTTTCATCTCAGTATATCATTATGATGAATGTTCGTAATCCACATGTTTCAATTCTCGAACAAATCAAACTTTCTTGCGCAAACTATAAGAAATGGTTCCATAAGTTAAGATTGTCCTGAGCTCGGAAAAGATTTTCTAAGTGTTAGAAAAGGCTCCTCCGAAAAGAGCCCTGGCTGATGTAACTTCGGAAAGCTTGGCCGAACTAGAAAAATGGTAGGACCATGATCTCAAGGCCAAATGTTACATGCAAAGATGGACAAGTCTAAATAAGTTTGCCATCACTGCAAAAAACCCGGTTACTGGAAGCGCAACTGCAAAGAATATATATCGAGTAGTTACGAACTGCAGAGGATATATTTTATAAATGTTTCAATTAATAATACTTCTTGGGTATTGGATACCAGATGTAGATCTCACATTTGCAATGACAAGAAGTAATAGGCTAAGGATGGGTGAGACCCAGTTAAGGCTCAGGAATGGTTCCAGAGTTGAATCCAAAGCTATGGGAAACATTTGTTTAATTTTGCAAAACGATTTTAAGCTATATTTTGAGAGAGATGATTTTTATTTGTACCAAGATTTCATTAAAACATTATTTCTATTTGTATTCTTGATAGAGAAGATCTTTCTTGCAATTTTGCGAATGAGATTTGAAATATTTACAAGAATGAATGTTTGATTTGAAATGGACAATTTAAAAATGATCTATATAACTTAAAATTAAAAGGCGTTCCAGTTGATTATGTTGATAAACCGGTAACAACAAATAAAAGGAAAAACGATAGTCAAAACCCAGCAAATCTTTGGCATGCTAGGCTAGGTCATATTTCCTCAAGGAGGATGAACAAGCTAGTGGGATAGGGCATGTTTGATATGTCTGATATTAACTCTCTACCTACTTGTGAGTCCTGCCTAAAAGGAAAAATGACTAAATCTTCTTTCAAAGGAAAGCCTGAGCGTAGTCAAAATCTGTTGGATTTGATCCATACAGATGTTTGCGGACCATTTAGTATCGGTACTAAATTTGGTCACACCTACTTCATTACCTTTACTGATGATTATTCTAGGTATGGGTATTTATATTTAATGAAATATAAGTCTGAATCATTTGAAAAGTTCAAAGAATTCAAGGCTGAAGTAGAAAACAAACAAGGTAGAAGTATTAAAGCACTTCGATCGGATCGAGGTGGAGAATACTTAAGTACCGAGTTTTTGAGCTGTCTAAAAGAGAATGGGATTCTCTCTCAGTGGACTCCTCCTATGACACCTCAGCTGAATGGTGTCTCGGAGCCTCGCAATCGAACTTTGTTGGACATGGTTCGATCTATGATGAGCTTCACTGAGCTCCCTCCTTCGTTTTGGGACTATGCACTTGAAACGGCGGTATTGTTGTTGAACAATGTTCACACCAAAGCAGTGAATAAAACTCCATACGAGTTATGGAACGGCAAAACTCCTAAGTATTCGTACTTGAGGATTTGGGGATGTCCTTCTTACATGAAGCAGACAGTGGGAGATAAGTTGGATAAGCGATCCACCTTATGTTATTTTATAGGATATCCGAAGAATTCAATCGTATATTATTTCTATCATCCTACTGAAACAAAAGTGTTTGTTTCGAGGAATGCCACCTTCATGGAGAAGGAGTTTTTATTAGATAAGAAATGCAAGATGATGGAACTCGAAAAAATTCGAGAAGAACCTGAGATACAAAATAACGATCCCACACCTCAAGAACCTTCAGTGGACACGCCTACATCTAGGAGATCCGAGAGGACTTCTAGACCTCCTATTCGATATAGTCTTCTTCTTGAAGGGGATCAAAGTGAACCCGACATTGGATGTGATCCAAGAAACTTCAAGGAAGCAATTTCTGATGCGGATTCAAATTTATGGCTAGATGCTATGCAGTCGGAAATAGACTCGATGCATACAAACCAAGTTTGGTCTTTAGTAGATCCTCCCGATGGAATTGTTCCAATAGGGTGTAAATGGATATACAAGAGAAAACTTGGGCCTGATGGCAAGGTACTAACCTACAAGGCACGATTGGTAGCAAAAGGTTATACTCAAAGACAAGGAGTTGACTATGATGAAACCTTTTCACCAGTCGCAATGTTCAAGTCCATAAGAATCCTTATTGCCATAGCAGCATGATATGACTATGAGATATGGCAAATGGATGTGAAGACTGCATTTCTTAATGGAAACATTAAGGAAAAAATCTATATGATGCAGTCCGAGGGATTCACATCCATGGGAAGCGAGCATAAGGTATGCAAGCTTCAGAGATCAATTTATGGTCTCAAACAAGCATCAAGAAGTTGGAACCAGAAATTTGATGAAACAATAAAGGACTTTGGTTTCATCAAAAATCCAAAGGAACCGTGCGTGTACAAGAAAGTAGTTAAGGATGCGGTGACGTTCTTAGTACTTTATGTTGATGACATCCTACTCATTGGGAATGACGTAGGGATGTTGCAGACAACAAGATATGGTTATCAGGTAGATTCTCGATGAACGATTTGGGTGAGGCATCCTATATTCTAGGGATACAGATCTATAGAGATAGATCTAAGAGAATGAAAGGACTCAATCAAGCAACCTACATCGACACCATATTGAAAAGGTTTTCTATGGATGAGTCCAAGAGAGGACATCTACCTATGTGTCATGAAGTTTCTCTATCCAAGTCTATGTGTCCCAAGACTGACGAAGAGATAGAGAAAATGACACACATACCATATGCGTTAGCCATAGGTAGTATTATGTATGGGATGATATCTACCAGACCGGATGTAGCCTTTGCTCTGAGTGTCATGAGCAGATATCAGGCCAACCCCGGTCAAATGCATTGGAAAGCCATGAAGGATATTCTTAAGTACTTGAGAAGGACTAAGAATATATTCATGGTTTATGGAGGAAGAGAATTGAAATTGGAAGGCTATACCGACTCTAGCTTCCAAAGCGACGTAGATGACTCGAAGTCAACCTCTGGATTTGTATTCATGCTCAATGGAAGTGCTGTCTCTTGGAAGAGTTTCAAGAAGGACACCACAGCGGATTCCACCACTGAGGCAGAATACATTGCAGCATCAGCTGCTGCTAAAGAGGCCGTTTGGATAAGGAATTTCGTCCAAGAGTTGGGCATAATTCCTGAAGCTGTTGGTCCAGTTCCGGTGTACTACGACAACACTAGTGCCGTTGCTCAGGCAAAGGAACCAAGGTCTCATCAAAGATCCAAACACGTACTGAGGAAATACCACATCATCCGGGAGATTGTGGAAAGAGGAGACATCACTGTCGAGAGAGTGGCCTCTACAGACAATATCGATGATCCACTTACTAAGCCCTTGTAAGGTCCATTGTATGACAAACATCGCGAAGCAATGGGATTACGTAGTATGACTAGTTAGCTTTAGGGTAAGTGGGAGATTGAAAGAGTGGGTGCCCGGTTAGCCAACTTGTGGCTAAGGGATTTTATGACTCTATGTATAAACAATCTTTGTTTAATATAATTTACATTAATTAATGCCATTTTCTTTATCTTTCTTCATATTGTTATATTGTGATATACTATTGTTGTTTTGATAAAGACTTTGAATATACTATAGTGTAAGTAAGATGAGATAGTGAATAAAGAGAGATCACTATTATGAAACACATCTTATAGTCACTGTATATTCTAAACAGTTCCTAGTCAATTGAGTCGTCCGCTAATAAGGATAAGGATCGCTCGAGATTGAGACTAGCATTTGTGATGCCAAGTACCACGTTTCATTGGTAATGGACATGGAGATGTTTAAGGCATGCAAATGGATATTCATATGATGAATGATCGAACTACCCTATTCGGACTTTCCAAGTGGTTATCACTTATCGAGTGGATAAAGTCCGCGGTTTTGGTTGTACACCATTAGTCCTTACTACTTGAAACATTATTGAGACTCTATATGCTAGTACTGTACTTTGACTCGTTTACCGACTCTATTGGGGTCATCAGGTGTCGGGATTGGGTACAGTTACGACACATATAGGAGTCGATGCTTTGTAGTCAAGGATTCACCACATACTTGCGAGTGTGGATATCCTATGCGATCTGAGGAGATATTAGTGTGACAAATCTCTAGCCAGAGTACATTATGTGCTTTAAGAAATGGTTTTCTAGTAGCACATGCGATGTCACTATTTGATCTTCAAGATGCATTGAATAGTTGTAGAATCTCGAACGAATCTCGATGTACCAATGGTTGTTGATTCGATCGGGATATATGGATGAAGGGACCGTACTGTACGCTAACCAAAATCTACTGGTTCTTGCAGGCACTATCAGAGATACCTAGGGAATCATGGGGCGATGTTGCTAGGCGCTCTTACCATGATTCGATGGGTAAGTCGGAAATTATTGTTCCGAGTCACAAGGAGTTGTGAGCCCACGGCTAGCTGTATCCCTGAACCATTGAGGGTCACACAAGTAATGGATTACTAAACCCCGTTCAGATAGTTAAATTTAATGAAAGAGAAGTTGGACTTCTTATCTAAAGGGAGTGGAATTTCCAAAAATGACATAGGGATGGACATTTTTGGAAATCACTGAATTCGGATTCAGAAAAATTATCTTGACTTTAAAAGGTGCAGAAATGGTTTCTGTAAACATTGGTGAAATCGGTTTATCAATCGGAGTCATGATGAATTTTATATTAATTTCTATAATAACAGGCTTGGCTTGTTGGGCTTAAGTTATGGATTGTGGGCCCTAAGGAGTTAAATTCCTAATACAATTATAACTTAATCTAGTCTATAAATTATCTATAAATACATTTGTAGTGTTCGAAAAATCACAAGCTTTTCAGTCTTGCAATTTTCGAATTACACACTAAATATTCTAAGGGGATTTTCGAAATCCTCTACTCCTTTTTGAGATAATTCAGTCTGTGATTTTTGTGAAAAATTACATTCTGAATTGACAGATCAAATCTGTTTATTCTCTTCGATAAACATCTTATTGATTTCTAGTGCAATCAATCAGAGGGTTTTAGTTTTCTATTCGTGAACTTAATTCCGGAGGTTGATCGTGATAGTCATCGGTTCCCGGGATTTACAAGAAGAGCAGATTAAATTCTGTTGGAGTCCATAATCATGTCTTTGCTTGAATAGGTAAAAATATTTAATTGTGAACTTATATTTTTACTTGCTAGATTTTAATCATTAGGATTTGATACCCACGATATGGAATCGTTCCATATCGAAAAAAATAAAATCTGCTCCGGGTATCACATCCGTGTGATCAGAGAATGTGTGTTCCAACACATAGGTCGCTAAGCATTCTTAGGACAGATTCTTTTGAATTTGCATGAAACTAGAATGGCATGACGCACACACACATTTGCATTAAATTGACAGTGTATTGTGGTCAATCAGAAGTATTTGTGGTTTTTAGTTGTTGAAGTTGGAACTTATCTGAGGCTATGTTGTTCATGATTCATTCTTACTTATATCGTTGTTTGCATATTGTTTTTGCATTTCTTGCTCGAGTGCGAGCAAGAGTTAAGTATGGGGGTGTTAGTGAGTGCATTTTGTATGCATTATTTTGTGATATTTTAATGTCTATTTTGTGTGCATTCATAATGTTTTTATGTGTTTTAGTGCATGTGTGTGTATTTCACTCTCCGGGTTAATTTTGTAGGAAAATGAATTTTTGAAAGAATGAATTACGGAGCAGCAATGGTCAAAAATTTATTTTTAATGATAGAAAGATCCAAATCCGATCTCGACCATTCAAAATGCAGTTCAAGATGTTTTGAAGTTGCTGTCCAATATTTATCTCGATCCAATGGCTAGAACTTGAGATATTATTTTTTCAAGAAAACTGCGCGCGGGTAAGAACACATACACGAACCCAGGCACGAACTTGGAACGGGGTCCGTGCACATCGTGAAATTTTTAGAATTGGGACAGAAAACTGCTCGCTCGAGCGAGAATTATGGACAGGAAAAAAATAATAAGAAGATCTCTCGCTCGAGCGCACCTTGAGCCTGCTCGAGCAAGACGGCGTGTAGAATATTTATTTTTGGAAACTCTTATTCATGAAGGATGCAATATTTTGAAGATTTGGGGCATATAAATAGGTTTTTTATCATCATATGAAGGGTTCCAAACGTGTTCTATCAAAGAAGAGAGACGACTACAGGCTTGGGAGGAAAGATTTCTCTTTTCTTTCTTCTTTTCTTCTTATTATTTTTAGTTCATGATTAAAAACAATGTTTGAATGATGATTTCGTTTATTGAGTATTCTTTCTTTTCGATCAAGGCCACGTGATTGGACCAAAAAAATTTATGTTGAAAACTTGGATGTTTGTTTGGGATTTTACAGATTTGATTTGATTTTATTTATTGTTAGATTTATATTTGTCTTGTGAATAGCCTGATCAACTGTTTGCTTGCATGTTAATCGATTCCAAGTCGATAAAGGAGGAATTAATTTCGATCACTCTGATAATTAACACATGATAAAACCAACAAGAAATAAAATTCGGTTTCAGTGTGCGGTTTGGGTGTAAACTGAATTTTCACAAATATTTAATGCATTCAAATTTTATTAGAATTACGAAAGATTAATTCATCAATATTTGAAAAGGTTTGATTGTTCTAGAAATAGACTTTGAACAAATTAGAAGAATTCCAGTAATTTAAGATTAAATCTGAGTCCTGAATCGACTACATGTTACATAATTTGTCCGGTACCTACGTGTGCCATTGATTGAGCTTTTCTCATATTTGAAGTTAATCCAAAATTTCTGTTGCGTCCTTATTGAGTTCAATTTTATTTGCAATTTAATTTCTTAGTTTAAAATTTGAAATCGCTTTTATTGATTAGTCTAGATTAAGTGAAAATAATCATATTTTGGTACTCATACTTATACAGTCCATGTGGGATCGATACTTGGACTCTTTGTCCACTTTACTATTACTTGACCTAGTGCACTTGCCAGTTGATTGTTAATCAAACCGATTTAAGCGGTCATACTGACGTACCTTACTAAAGACAGTCCTATAAGTCTCACTCTAGTTTCCACGCCTATCATCAATTCTACAATGAAAATACCCATGCATCAATATTTATGCCCTAAAAGCCTTAATTAAACTATTGCATACTCCTAAATATTTTTAGGAAGAAAAACCTATACATGCGTCCACTGATGGAAACTACCCAACCACTTTGGCATACTACTACTGCAGCTCCGCAGCTATGAGCACGACTCCTCTACTCGGGTACCATTCTGCTATGTCTGACTATACTGAAATATACTTCCTACTCCAACTCTAAAATAAGGGTACCCAAAGCCCTAAAATAGATCCGTGTGGGCGAAGGAGAGGAATCGGGTGCGGTTTGAAATGAAGGCCTTGCACCCCTATTTATAGACGGCGATCAGAACCTCCGATCACACGATCGGAGCGTCCGATCGTGTGCTTCCGATCCCTCTCAGCAAACCACGTGTCAAACGCTGTCTGGTTGCCGACACTTATATCAGAGCTTCCTATCCTACTTCGGGGCTTCCGATCTCTGTGACGTCATGTCTTATGCATTATTTCCGACAGCTGGCTCGGGACTTGATCGGAGCCTCCGATCCATGTTCGGAGCTTCCGAATTCAGCAGAGCTTCCGAACCTTGTTCGGAGCTTCCGATCACCTTGAAGCCCAAAACTCCTATCGGACCATTTTCGATCATTCCAAGTCCATTTTGAAATCCTTAGACTCATCTGGAAATCTCTTAATCATGATTGACTTAATCTAAACATGATCACATGATTAATTATCCACTAATCATAAATTTTGGATATGGGTTACTACACTGTAGCCCAGGGGCGCCGAAAAGCACTTCTGCCGCGGAAAATAAATTTTTCCATTTTGAATCCTAAATTCATGTTTATGATATTTTAAGGTGTTTTAAATATTTTTAAGAATTTTTATGCAAAAAATTTTAAGTTTTAATTTTAAGAACGAAAGGAACGACTCACGTGGATCGATTTAGCTAAATTGTGCAATTATATGTACTATTTCCTCTCAAAAGTTGGGTTCATTATGTAAGTATAAAGTTTTATGAAATTTTTATGATAGGTCATGAGAAGTTTATGATGATCATGTTATTTATGCATGTAAATATTATGATGTCTTTTGTGGACTTGTGGTGGCAAATACGGGATTGGTGCCCCAAGATGAGCTCTAAGGAGGGCATTTACAAAAGAATGAAAGTTAAAGCGGCACAAGGCCAAGACGGTACGCATATTGGCACAAGGCTGGTATGAGTTGTATCAAATTATATACTTTTTATACAATGACCATGATCACGGGACCCAAAGGCTCTAACGGTTGCCACATTTACACATTTTACATCACCCCAAAATGATGTAGTTAAATTTAGTTTTTATGCATGATTGTCCAAGCATGTTTTAAGAATTTTATTTTTATATACACTTAAATTTTCAATGTATGATTTTTGAGTCTTTCGACTCACTATACTTGAATGGTGCAGGTGAGAAAGATACAGTTCATGAGTTTGAGGTAGGACAAGTGACGGAGTGACCGAGGAAGCGAAGGGTCGCATGCAAAGACTGTGGAGAACCGTGACTCTATGGGTTTATGTTTTATGAATAATGGTTCTAGTTTTTTTTCTTTAAAACAAGTTTTTTTTTCAGTACAAGTTTTCTTTAGTTAGCACGTGAATGGTTTGAATGCATATTTTTGTTGGCATGCTTTAATTCAAGTTTATAAAAAAAATTATTTTCGCAAATTTCTTTTCCGTACTTTTTAATTATTTAAGAGCATGTAAGTTGTTGACGTCGTGAGGGATGTCACATTATATTTTTTAACGTTGGACAAATCTTCTATAAATACCCGATTATGCACATCAACGAGGGAACACTTTGAGAATCTTAGTTCATCAAGCTTTCTAAGCAGTCATATACCAGATCAGATCTAATTGTCGTCACAACTGCTACACCAAATCAATCATAATGTTCAATCAGACAAGTGTTTGTATCATTTACATTCGTAGTAACTCAATCAGAAAATGTTCTGAATTGAGAGTGTTTTATTAGGAGTTCCTTTCAAGGGTTGATTGGATCGGATTTGTGCAAATCATTGTATAAATCAAATTCTTTTAGTGGAAATATTTTTGGAAATAGATGAAGGGGTGACATAGGAGTTTTATCTCCGAACATCCATAAAAAATCTATTTTCCTTACTTTTCTTACTGCACTATTTACATTTAGTCTACCTTAAGCTATACAGTTCAATTCGTGAGTGAGATTATTTATGAAACGTCCTAAAACTTCAACTGGAATTTTTTTTTTAACTCTCTAACTATAAAATAATGAATTTAAAAATATATATGCTCATAAATATATATATATATATATATATATATATATATATACATATCATATACTATATCTATATATACATATCATACTTTAAAATAACTTTATTAAATTTAATATACATACACAATAAATACAATAAGAGTATACGCATTTAATTAAATACTTAAAATTAATTACTAAATAATCATTTATAAATATTCCATAATAAAATTCCTAAATAATAATTCTTTCACAAAAATCCATGCAAACATAGAAAATAAATACTTAAATCTAAAATCCATGCATACACAAAAATCTGACATAATAAACATGTGCGAAAACAAATGTTCTAAATCTCAACATAAAAATCATCATAGAGCAATGGTCACGGGTTCTAGCCGCTTGGATACTCATAAATCCTCGCCGTCAGTCGGGAACACATTATCCTCAATAATATTCTGCTCACCTGCACCATTTAAATCTAGTGAGCCTAGAGGCTCAGCACGTTCTATCCTTACATAACAAAATGAAACCACATACAAGTACACATCATATAAAATACGTGAATATAAATATACGTGCATGATCTTAAAAATATATGCATATAAACATGAATAAATAATTATATTGCATCATCATCATGCTAAACATAAACATCATATTTAATGAATCTCATAAAATGACTTATCATGTTTTCTTAGTTCTCAACAGGTCGTATCCATGTCGATGGCCTCATACTAAGCGATTGATCAATCTAAAATCCAACGTATGCGGCGGTGGGATTTCCACCTCTGTGCTGCCACTTCACCAGCCCTCTCAGCTGGATCCATAAGCTCATCATACTTATACATCATTAGGAAAGATCACCGGACCCAGGTATCCCGGCCTCCAACCACATCACTTTCCAATTTTACTTCAACTTCCATAAAAATATTTTTCATAACATGCTCTTAAATTTATCATGAAAATTCTTAATGATGCATGAACTTAAATTTTTCATTTATTTCTTTATTTCATGAAAATTTTCCCGTAAATATATACTTATTTTATTTTCTTAAAAATCATACTTATATAACTAATAAAATACATGTATGAATTAAATATATATTTACGGTTCATTTATTTTTCCAAGAACTTGTTCGAGCTGGTGACCACTAGGCTTAAACTCAAAAATTCTTAGACTGGCCCAAAAACCCAAAAGCCCAACCTGATCTGGCCCATTAAGCTTCATGGGCCCCCAGGCCCATGAGAAACTAATGGGCTCGCTTAAAACATAATTTAAGCCCATTAACTAATTAACTTAAAATTTAATTAATAAAAGTATTATTTAAACATTAATTATAAACTAGACCGATAAAATTATTAAACCCGACTCAACTTGGCCCAATAATTCTCATGGATCACATGACCCACGACAAATTAGTGGGCTCGCTTCATTAATTATCAAAGCCCATTAAACTAGTTCAATTAATTAATTAACAAGACCAACCCATTAATTAATTACTTAAACTCTTAATTAATTAAAAATAAAATACACAAGCCCAAATAATAAAATCTAGACCAGGACTAAAAATATTTTGACTCATCAAGACTTGACCCAACCTGGACCTAAAGACCCGAACCAAGTTCACTTGAAACCATAGAACCCGACCCTAACCTATCCTCAAACCCCTTGCGGCAGCCCCTCCCTTGGAACAACCCTTACTCCCCTTAAATTTCCAACCCGCTCCGGCCACCCATGGCCAGAGCTCCAACACCTGGACCACCCCAGGGTCCAGGGGCAACCCCTGGACCAGTCCTGGCTCGAGCCAAGCCTTGCATGGCTCGGCCAAGGCCCTTAAACCTCATGCAACCTGCGCAACCCCATTTTTCTGGACAGCCCAAGATCCTTTGAATGTTCCGACCAGCTCCGGCCACCAACGGCCGGAGATCCGGCACTTGGACCACCCTAGGGTCCCAGTGCATCCCTCGGACCAGGCCTGGCCTGAGCCAAGCCTTACATGGCTCGGCCAAGGCCCCTAAACCAGACAGCTCCCTCTGCCCGCCTAGCTACTGTCCCAGCCCCTTTTCCCTTGGTTCCAGCCCTTCCAGCCATGAACTTGTTGGAACACGATCGTTCTCCGGATCGAAAAAGAAAGTGATACCCGTTGCAGCAGAAGTTTTAAAATTTTATATGGAACGATTCCATATGGATATCAAATTCCTACGATTAAAATTGATAACATAAAATTTAAACAATATAAATTTTACCTTAAAATCTCGAAGCGAGATTATGGACACCAACAGATTAAACTGCTCTTGTTGTATATCCCAGGAACTGATGAACGAACAATTCTTCAATCAGGTCCACGAACAGAAATTTAATCCCTCTGATAGACTGCACTAGAAAGTCTATCAGAAGTTTCTACGAAAAGATAGAACAGATATGATTTGTTAAATCAGTCTGCAAATTCAAAAATTCACAGACTGAATTTTCGAACAGAGAGAGGAGAGGGGGCGGCCACACCTAGAGAGAATAACTAGGGTTTTTGAAAATTTTGTGACCTATGTTCTCTAACTTCTGTACTGCAATAACTTATTTATAATGTGGGCTGCTAACAGCTTAGGGCCTATTAGTCATAAGTTCAAGTCTGACAAGCAAAGCCCGCATGTTCAAAAATTAATATAAAATTCATCGTGACTCAGATTGATAAACCAATTTCACCAATGTGCACAGAAACCATTTCTTCATCTTTTAAAGTCAAGATAAATTTTCTGAATCCGAGTTCAGTGATTTCCAAAAATGTCCATCACTATGTCATTTTAGGAAATCTTACTCCCTCTACTCTTAAATAAGAAGTCCCACTTCTATATTCACTAAATTTAACTCTTTAAATTTAATTATCTCAACGGGGATTAAAAATCCATTACTTGTGTGACCCTCAATGGTTCAGGGATAAAGCTAGCCGTGGGCTCACAACTCCTTGTGACTCGGAACAACAATTTCCGACTTGCCCATCGAATCATGGTAAGAGCGCCTAGCAACATCGCCCCATGATTCCCTAGGTATCACTGATAGTGTCTGCAAGAACCAATAGATTTTGGTTAGCGTACAGTACGGTCCCTTCATCCATATATCCCGATCGAATCAACAACCATTGGTAAATCGAGAGTCGTTCGAGATTCGATAAATATGCAATGCATCTTGAAGATAAAATAGTGACATCGCATGTGCTACTAGGAAACCAAGTAACCTAAAACACATCATGTACTCTGGCCAGAGATTCGTCACACTAATATCTCCTCAGATTGCATAGGATATCCACACTCGCAAGTATGTGGTGAATCCTTGACAACAAAGCATCGACTCCTATATGTATCGTAACTGTACCCAATCCCGACACCTGATGACCCCAATAGAGTCGGTAAACGAGTCAAAGTACAGTACTAGCATATAGAGTCTCAATGATGTTTCAAGTAGTAATGACTAATGGTGTACAACCAAAACCGCGGACTTTATCCACTCAATAAGTGATAACCACTTGGAAAGTCCGGATAGGGTAGTTCGATCATTCATCATATGAATATCCATTTGCATGCTTTGAACATCTCTATGTTCCATACCAATGAAACGTGGTACTCGGCATCGCAAATGCTAGTCCCAGTCTCGAGCGAACCTTATCCTTATTAACGGACGGCTCAATCGACTAGAAACTGTTTAGAATATACAGTGACTTTAAGATGTGTTTCATGATAGACATCCCCATGTGCTACCACATCTTACATACACTATAGTATATTCAAGGTCTTCATCTAAACATCTTATAGTATGTCACAACATACTAATATGATAAAAGATAAAGTAAATGCCATTATAAAAGTGTAAATTATATTAACCAAAAGATTGTTTATACATAGAGTCATAAAAGCCCTTAGCCACAAGTTGGCTCATCGGGTACCCACTCTTTCAATCTCCCACTTGCCCTAAAGCCAACTAGTCATACTACGTAGTCCCATTGCTTCGCGATGTTTGTCAAATAATGGTCCTGGCAAGGGCTTAGTAAGTGGATCAGCGATATTGTCTGCAGAGGCCACTCTCTCGACAGTGATGTCTCCTCTTTCCACGATCTCCCGGATGATGTGGTATTTCCTCAGTACGTGTTTGGATCTTTGATGAGACCTTGGTTCCTTTGCCTGAGCAACGGCACCCGTGTTGTCACAGTACACCGGGACTGGACCAACAACTTCAAGAATAACGCCCAACTCTTGGACGAAATTTCTCATCCAAACGGCCTCTTTAGCAGCAGCTGATACCGCAATGTATTCTGCCTCAGTGGTAGAATCCGCTGTGGTGTCCTGCTTGGAACTCTTCCAAGAGACAGCACCGCCATTGAGCATGAACACAAATCCAGAGGTTGACTTCGAGTCATCCACGTCACTTTGGAAGCTAGAGTCGGTATAGCCTTCCAATTTCAGATCTCTTCCTTCATAAACCATGAATACATTCTTAGTTCTTCTCAAATACTTAAGAATATCCTTCACGGCTTTCCAATGCATTTGACCGGGATTGGCTTGATATCTGCTCTTGACTCTCAGAGCAAATGCCATATCCGGTCTGGTAGATATCATCCCATACATGATACTCCCTATGGCTGACGCATATGGTATGTGTGTCATTTTCTCTATCTCTTCATCAGTCTTGGGACACATGGACTTGGATAGAGAGACTCCATGACACATAGGTAGATGTCCTCTCTTGGACTCATCCATTGAAAACCTTTTTAATATAGTGTCGATGTAGGTAGCTTGAGTAAGTCCTATCATTCTCTTAGATCTATCTCTATAGATCTATATCCCTAGAATATAGGACGCCTCACCCAAATCCTTCATCGAGAATCTACCTGATAATCATATCTTTGTTGACTGCAACATCCCTACATAATTCCCAATGAGTAAGATGTCATCAACATAAAGTACTAAGAATGTCACAGCATCCTTAACTACTTTCTTGTACACGCACGGTTCCTCCGGGTTCTTGATGAAACCAAAATCCTTTATTGTTTCATTAAATTTCTGGTTCCAACTTCTTGATGCTTGTTTGAGACCATAGATCGATCTCTGAAGCTTGCATACCTTATGCTCGCTTCCCATGGATGTGAATCCCTCGGGCTGCATCATATAGATTTCTTTCTTAATGTTTCCATTAAGAAATGCAGTCTTCACATCTATTTGTCATATCTCATAGTCATACCATGTTGCTATGGCAATAAGGATTCTTATGGACTTGAACATTGCGACTGGTGAAAAAGTTTCATCATAGTCAACTCCTTGTCTTTGAGTATAACCTTTTGCCACCAATCGTGCCTTGTAGGTCAGTACTTTTCCATCAGGCCCAAGTTTTCTCTTGTAGATCCATTTACACCCTATTGGAACAATTCCATCGGGAGGATCTACTAAAGACCAAACTTGGTTTGTATGCATCGAATCTATTTCCGACTGCATAGCTTCAAGCCATAAAATCGAATCCGCATCAGAAATTTCTTCCTTGAAGTTTCTTGGATCACATCCAAAGTCGGGTTCACTTTGATCCCCTTCAAGAAGAAGAGCATATCTAATAGGAGGCCTAGAAGTCCTCTCGGATCTTCTAGTAATAGGCGTGTCAATCAATGGTTCCTGAGGTGTAGGATCATTATTTTGTATCTCGGGTTCTTCTCGAATTTCTTCGAGTTCCATCATCTTGCCTTTCTTATCCAATAAGAACTCCTTCTCCAGGAAGGTGGCATTTCTTGAAACAAACACTTTTGTTTCAGTAGGATGATATAAATAATATCCGATTGAATTCTTCGGATACCCTACAAAATAACATAAGGTGGATCGACTATCCAACTTATCTCCCACTGTCTGCTTCACGTAAGCAGGACATCCCCAAATCCTCAAGTACGAATACTTAGGAGCTTTGCCATTCCATAACTCGTATGGTGTTTTATTTACTGCTTTAGTGTGGACGTGTTTAACAACATTACCGTTGTTTCAAGCGCGTAGCCCCAAAACGAAGGTGGGAGCTCAGTGAAGCTCATCATGGATCGAACCATGTCCAACAAAGTTCGATTGCGACGCTCCGAAACACCATTAAGCTTAGGTGTCATAGGAGGAGTCCACTGAGAGAGAATCTCATTCTCTTTTAGATAGCTCAAAAACTCGGTACTCAAGTATTCTCCACCTCGATCCGATCGAAGTGCTTTAATACTCTTACCTAGTTTGTTTTCTACTTCAGCCTTGAATTCTTTGAACTTTTCAAATGATTCAGACTTATATTTCATCAAATATAAGTACCCATACATAGAATAATCATCAGTAAAGGTAATGAAGTAGGTGTGACCAAATTTTGTACCAATGCTAAATGGTCCGCAAACATCTGTATGGATCAAATCCAATAGATTTTGACTACGCTCAGGTTTTCCTTTGAAAGGAGATTTAGTCATTTTTCCTTTCAGGCAAGACTCACAAGTAGGTAGAGAGTTAATATCAGACATATCAAACATGCCCTCTCCCACTAGCTTGTTCATCCTCCTTGAGGAAATATGACCTAGCCTAGCATGCCAAAGGTTTGCCGGGTTTTGACTATCGATTTTCCTTTTATTCGTTGTTACCGGTTTATCAACATAATTTATTGGAACGTCTTTTAATTTTAAGTTATATAGATCATTTTCATGTTGTCCATTTCCAATCAAACATTCATTCTTGTAAATATTGCAAATCTCATTCACAAAATTGCAAGAAAAACCATCTCTATCAAGCATAGAAACAGAAATAATATTTTTAATCAAGTCTGGAACAAATAAAACATCTCTCAAAAGTAACTTAAAATCGTTCTGCAAAATTAAATAAACGTCTCCCACAGCTTTGGCTTCAACTCTAGAACCATTTCCGAGCCTCAGCTGGGTCTCACCCATTCTAAGCTTGCGACTTCTTGTCATCACCTGAAAATCATTGCAAATGTGAGATCCACATCGGTATCCAATACCCAAGAAGTAGTATTAAGTGAAACATTTATTTCAATATAAAACATACCCTTCGCAGTTCGCAACTGCTCTAGATATTCCTTGCAGTTAAGTTTCCAATGACCTGGTTTCTTGCAGTGATGGCAAACATCCTTGGATTTTTCCATGTTTGAAGCCTTTGTCTTGTTCTTCTTCTCGGGTCCGGTTTTCTTGGATGGGGCAGAACGTTTCTTACCCTTTGTACTTGGCCCCTTCTTAGCAGAAGAAGAGGGGCCCACCAAGAGAACCGGTTTATCCTTCTTTAAAGTGGCTTCATAAGTTACAAGCATATTGACCATCTCTTGAAGGGAGGCCTCTATCTTGTTCATATTGAAATTCACCACAAAACCGTCAAACGATGAAGGAAGAGAGAGAAGTAATAAGTCCACATTGAGTTCATGCTCCAATACCAATTCAAGCGTTACCAACTTCAGAATGAGCCAAATCACGCGTACCCCATGATCACGGACCGAAGTCCCTTCACGCATGCGACACGTCATTAACTCTTTTACAGTAGTGAACCTTTCAGCTCTCGATTGAGCCCCAAAAAGTTCCTTGAGTTGTACGTGAATGTCAGCAGCATTCACGGTATCCTCAAATCGCCTCTGGAGTTCATCAGACATCGAAGCTTGCATATAGCATTTGGCCTTGATATCATGGTCCCACCATTTATCAAGTTTGGCCAACTCTTCCGGACTTATATCAGCTGGTGCTTCCTTCGGAGGAGATTTTTCTAACACGTAGAACATCTTCTCCGAGGTCAAGACAATCTTCAACTTACGGAACCATTTCGTATAGTTTGCGCCAGTCAGTTTGTTTTGTTCGAGAATAGAGAATAGTGGATTGCGCGAATTCATCTTAATGAAATACTGAAAAGAAACAAACAATAATCAGTGATTGTTTAATTAATTTACTAAGACATAAAATAAGGCGAAATTTATTTTATGAATCTCACTCCCACTATTTTAACGATTTCACTACCCTCTAGTGAAAACGAGAAACATTTTATTTAGTGGGAACATGGAGTCCAATTGACAAACTATAGTCCCGAATAATATCAGCCAACCATAATTTTCAAAAGGTAGAGCCCAATTGCTTCCAAAACAACCTCCATGTTTTTACCTCATGTCCAATAAGGGCCCAATAATATGACGCCGTTTATTGTGACACGTCAAGATGACCCATCAATATTAAGTTGTGATGGACGGTCTCCATGTGGAACCCCAATAATATGAGCCAATCCCATGGGAGTTCCATCCAACTTACAACATGTGTCGATCCAATGTACAGCTTTTCGACAAATGGGCCCCCCCAATAATATGAGCCGGACCATATCCGCGGGTAGCATCTCATACATTGATCGTTGATGGAAGGTAGGAACATTTAAAAAATATTTAAATTTCCTTTATTTATCTTGATATCAATTTTAAATCATATTTAAAATGAGGGTTTTTTTAATTTTGAAAATTTGTCTCATCATTTAAAATTTTTATGCTTGCGGGATTCATACAATTTAGTCTAAACATGCATACAACGATAATATCATATATTATATTTTAGGATGATCGATTCCATTACTAATCGACCTGTGGTTGCCAATCACGAGTCTAAGTCCAATCCTAGGTGATATGCAAGTATGCAATGCAATCCTATTACATTGTGCTTCCAATTTACATTTCTTCAGTCTTTATCATTGCTTGCTGGTCCCACCTCCATCTTCAAAATCTCCCACTATTTCTAGTGAATTTACAATAAATTACTATGACAAATAAAGGGATACATTATAGGGGTGGGAACGGGCCATAAACCAGGCCCACTTTTATTACAAATGATAAAATCAAATTTGGGCCATAAACCAGGCCCATTAATAAAACCCAACAATCAATAATAAAGTCAAATGTAAATAACCTAACATACACCTATAATATTGGTCATGGCAATCGATCATCCTTATCCAATAATATTTAATTCAAAAATTAATTTATTGGATATCATGCAATGGCAATAAATATAAATTGATAAAATCATATTTCATACATAAAATCTTATTTTATATATAAAATCATATTTTATCTAGTTTATCCATAAAATCATATTTTACATATAAAATTCAATTTTATACATAAAATCATATTTTATTATCAATTGTACCAAAATTAATAATTAAAGATTTAATTTATTGGATTAAATTTATAAATTTCCAAAATTCAAAATTTATCCAAAAATTAATTTTCTTAAAAATTTTGGGCTCAAACAATTTTGACTCATTGCCTCGTGGGCCAACTGAAATAATTTTCAATCGGGTCAAAAACTGGGCCCAAAACCATTTTGGGCTAGAATTCATAATTCACAAAAAATTTAATTTAAAAAAATATATATATTTCTGGGCAGCCCGGGACAATCCCGGGCTGCCCGCCCGTCGCTGGGCCGCTCCATGCGGCCCAGCTACGCGGGCTAGGGCAACGCTTTCCCTAGCTCGCGCAGGGCTGCTGCGTGCAGCCCATCTGCGCGCAGCGGGCTGCGCGCGGTGCTGCTCGCTGCCTTCGGGCAGCGGGCAGCCCCGAAAATATTTTTTTTTTCTTTTCCGTTTTATTTTTCTGAAAAATCGAGGCTTTGTAAAATCGATAAAATTTTAATCGTAAAATCCGAGAACAGCCTGGCTCTGATACCACTGTTGGAACACGGTCGTTCTCCGGATCGAAAAAGAAAGTGATATCCGGTGCAGCGGAAGTTTTAAAATTTTATATGGAACAATTCCATATGGATATCAAATTCCTACGATTAAAATTGATAACATAAAATTTAAACAATATAAATTTTACCTTAAAATCTCGAAGCGAGATTATGGACACCAACAGATTAAACTGCTCTTGTTGTATATCCCAGGAACTGATGAACGAACAATTCTTCAATCAGGTCCACGAACAGAAATTTAATCCCTCTGATAGACTGCACTAGAAAGTCTATCAAAAGTTTCTACGAAGAGATAGAACAGATATGATCTGTTAAATCAGTCTGCAAATTCAAAAATTCACAGACTGAATTTTCGAACAGAGAGAGGAGAGGGGGCGGCCACACCTAGAGAGAACAACTAGGGTTTTCGAAAATTTTGTGACCTATGTTCTCTAATTTCTTTACTGCAATAACTTATTTATAATGTGGGCTGCTAACAGCTTAGGGCCCATTAGTCATAAGTTCAAGCTTGACAAGAAAAGCCCGCATGTTCAGAAATTAATATAAAATTCATCGTGACTCAGATTGATAAACCAATTTCACCAATGTGCACAGAAACCATATCTGCATCTTTTAAAGTCAAGATAAATTTTCTGAATCCGAATTCAGTGATTTCCAAAAATGTCCATCACTATATCATTTTAGGAAATCTTACTCCCTCTACTCTTAAATAAGAAGTCCCACTTCTATATTCACTAAATTTAACTCTTTAAATTTAATTATCTCAACGGAGATTAAAAATCCATTACTTGTGTGACCCTCAATGGTTCAGGGATACAGCTAGCCGTGGGCTCACAACTCCTTGTGACTCGTAACAACAATTTCCGACTTGCCCATCGAATCATGGTAAGAGCGCCTAGCAACATCGCCCCATGATTCCCTAGGTATCACTGATAGTGCCTGCAAGAACCAATAGATTTTGGTTAGCGTACAGTACGGTCCCTTCATTCATATATCCCGATCGAATCAACAACCATTGATAAATCGAGAGTCGTTCGAGATTCGATAACTATGCAATGCATCTTGAAGATCAAATAGTGACATCGCATGTGCTACTAGGAAACCAAGTAACCTAAAACACATCATGTACTCTGGCCAGAGATTCGTCACACTAATATCTCCTCAGATTGCATAGGATATCCACACTCGCAAGTATGTGGTGAATCCTTGACAACAAAGCATCGACTCCTATATGTGTCGTAACTGTACCCAATCCCGACACCTGATGACCACAATAGAGTCGATAAACGAGTCAAAGTACAGTACTAGCATATAGAGTCTCAATGATGTTTCAAGTAGTAAGGACTAATGGTGTACAACCAAAACCGCGGACTTTATCCACTCGATAAGTGATAACCACTTGGAAAGTCCGGATAGGGTAATTCGATCATTCATCATATGAATATCCATTTGCATGCTTTGAACATCTCTATGTTTCATACCAATGAAACGTGGTACTCGACATCGCAAATTCTAGTCTCAGTCTCGAGCGATCCTTATCCTTATTAACGGACGGCTCAATCGACTAGGAACTGTTTAGAATATACAGTGACTTTAAGATGTGTTTCATGATAGACATCCCCATGTGCTACCACATCTTACATACACTATAGTATATTTAAGATCTTCATCTAAACATCTTATAGTATTCACAACATAATAATATGATAAAAGATAAATTAAATTCCATTATAAAAGTGTAAATTATATTAACCAAAAGATTGTTTATACATAGAGTCATAAAAGCCCTTAGCCACAAGTTGGCTCACCGGGCACCCACTCTTTCAGAACTACCTTGCCTAAACCAACCCCTAGGAACCCACCTAGACCCATGAATGATCAGCCAGCAGTTCAAACCAAGCCATGTCCAGAAATAGTGCAAAACCGAGCCATGAAGTGCAAAAATGTGAGAAACATGTATGAACTTTAATGTTTTCTTTTCTAGATCATAACACATGCAATATCAGATCTTGTAAGCATAAAATCTTTGTAATATGATTTAAATGGTGGGCAAGAAGAGGAATCGAACGTGCCTTGATAATTATTTAGACGAAACGACGTAAACGACGCATATCGGGCTCGCCGGGACGAACGGATCTTCTAAATAATCCAAAAACCTTCAAAGATCGGATATGGGGCTGGTAAAACTCTGATGAAACATGAAAATGGTGGAGAAGAGGGTGATGGAGGCGGCTAAGAGGTGAGGCGTGGGTTTGGGAGGGATTTAGGGTATAATATTTAGGATAATCTAGGTTAAATAATTAATAGATAATTAGGATAATTAAATACTCTAATTTTAAACTTTAAAATACATTCTAATTTGCTAAAACTAAGTAAATCTCGAAATTATAATTAATGGGATTTTTAAAGCTTAATAAAAGTCATTAAAATGACTTATTTTGGGTAAAAACGGGCATATAAATATACATATATATAAATACCATAATTTTCTTAAAATCTTACCTTAAAATAATATTTTAAGGCTCCTAAAAATCTCATAAAATATTTGGATGAAAACTAACATCTTGTCTGTCCACGGTCCCGCCTACGCGATCATAAAATAATTTTTTCACAAATAAATTCATAAATCACATCATACAGATTTAAATGCCAAAAAAAATATTTAAAACATGCAAATAAATCACATAATTCACATAATAAATCATAAAAACAATTTAACACATTTTCACATTATTTTAAAATTATTTAATCCCCTAATTATGCATGCGGATTTACGTGACGAATTTCTGGGCGTTTCAATTTACTTCTGACCAAATCAGATCTTACAAGAAAGTTTTTTTAAGAATTTTTTTTACAATTGTTCTTGTAACTCATCTTGATTGAAAAATGATTATTGAAAAATATTTTTAAGTGTGTATTTATCCCCCATCCTCTTTACACACATTTCGATCCTAAAAATTAGTAATCTTGAATTATGAAGATTGAATATTGGAGATAGTGGGTGGCTTTATTTAGTAAAAAAAATTAAAAAACTAACGTTTGAATAAGCTACAATCTCACTACAAAAGTTAGTGGAGTAAAAGATTCAACCCAAAATGGACTAATAAAAATATTAAATGAGTGAAACTGAATAAAATTTAAATATATGTGTATCTCACTAGGTGTAGAGAGTTCACTCACCTTATGTTTCATCATTGCACAAAGTCAAAGTTAATAAAATGTACTTATGACGACTGGGGCCGACAAGAAGGTGGTGAGTGATCGTTGGTGCCAAGAGGTTACACGGAACAACTTTTGGCAGGTTTCTAGGCGAAAGAAAACATGAATGAATCGATTTCGTACCGGAATGAGAGAGATTGTAGGACAATGTAGGTATTAGACTGTACAGTTGAGGAGGACTTAAAAATATTTGACGACTCTTTTCATCAAGGTGTATTTTATTTTCAGGAGCTCATCATATGTGAACTTCAAAGTTAAAGCATGTTTGACTTGAGGCAACTATGAGATAAGTGACCTTCTAGAAAGTTTCTCAGGATGTGTGTGAATGAAGACATAAGCATGCTGAAAAAACTCGTGTTGATACAGTGAGGACTGTAATCGGATCTGGAGTGTTACAATAGTGTATCATTAATTGCCCAAAAATGTATTGAGAGAATAAGACAAATAACAAAATAAAATGATACCGTAAAAAAAGACATGACAAAAATTAAGTAGTCAATTTTTTAAAAAAATAATTAAACAAATATTTTTATTTCAAAATCAATAACATATGAATAATATTTAACAATGAATTGTCAAATGTTACAATACGATTGTCATAATCATTTTATTGAGTTATCTAATTTTGTTTCGGATTCTATTATTCCAAAGTATGTTTGTTTTTATTCTTTCCGTTTCGATTACATTGTATTATTTTGTTTTTCACATAAATTAAGAAAAATTTATTTGAAAAGCAAATTTTATATAAATTTTTTATTTTATTCCTATTTAATGTATTAAAAAATGATTGCACAATTTTCAAGGTGTAGTTAATAAGGGGTATATTAGTAAAAAAGTGTAAAAAAAAAATATTACTGAATATGGTATATAATTATATATTTGGGACAAACAAAAAAAGAAACGTGGACAATATTATTGAAACTGAGAGAGTATTAACTATATAATATAATATAATAATAAATAAGAGAGATGAAGTGTGTGAAAGTAAAACTCCAAGATGGAGGCTGAAAAGTCCGTTCTAAGGCAGACACGCTTCTTTGAACCTTCAATTCAATTCAATTCTTCATTGGATAAAACCAAACCTTGCGCAAATTCCTCGGTGCACCATCAATGGCGTCCATCTACTGCTGCAAGGAGTGCGGGACGAATCTTAACCTCCACTCCGCCAACCTATACCCACCCGATTTCTACTTCGAAGCCGGCAACAAGAACTCCGTCTCCTTCTCCAGCGTCGACTCCTACAAGTTCAGGTTCCAGAAGGAAGACAAAATCCGCCCCTTCTTCGAAACCCTAAACTATTGGGGAATCCAGAGGAAACGCACCAAGATTCTGTGCAATAGCTGCGGGAAGCTCGTGGGATACATCTACGATGACGGGCCGCCGTTAACCGATGGAATTGGGCAGTTTGGTATGGGCCCGAGTCAGGTCATTCCGAGAAACCCTAGGTACAGGTTCAAGAACAAGGCTTTGGCGATTCATTCTCAAACTTGATGTCCTGAATTCATGATCTGGAAATGGTTGGGCCTTTTTTTTTTTATTTTGAGTGAATTGAGTTGTTGGGAAAATTTTGTACCATTACTGTTGGTGTCCGAAGATATGTTTGATAGAGATTAATAAGATATTTTGTATATTATAACTTCAGATATTTTCAGTGCTGCTGTTGAGTTATTCATTTCAGATTTCTTTCCAATGAGTGTTTTAGTTGTCATCGGAATCATGGTTCGTCGGCCATAGAGATGACGGGTTCAGTTCTATTGAAATTTCAAAACTTTTGGGAGAAAGTTTAGTGAAAAAGAATTCAGAGAAATAAATATCCAGAAATGTTTCTCGACAGCCATTCCCATTGCTTGTTGAATGAAAATGGGCGATCTTCGGTCAAAACACGTTGCTATGGTATTTCACCCTTTGCCTCCTAGAATTTAATGATCAGGTGATGGGTTTTGCTTGGTGTAAATTTTGGGTCTTTTTCTTGGATAAATTGTAAGGGAATTGAGGTGTTGCACAATTTTTCTGCTATTCCTTTTGGTGTCTGTGATTGTTATGTTTGATAGATGAGCAAGTGCTTGATTTATTACTTGCAGATTACTTGTTAGTGATTCTGTATTTGTGGTTGGTGATTGAGCAAGAATAATGGTTCTCCGAAACAGTCCGAGAGGAGGGTACTTGTCTAGTTTTGTTTATGTTTTTCTATGGAACGGTCGGTAAAATATACAAAATTTTAGAAAATTTTGAAAAACTAACGATGAAAACAACAATTCCGTGACAGCCTTCTCCATTTGCTATAGATGAAAAATTAGTGATTTCCGTTGAAAACATGACTTCGTGGTACTTCACCCTTGGCAACCTTTTCCTGATAATTTAGGAGATGGTAGAATTTGTGCCATTTGTGAAGGAATGTGTTTGACAAACGAAAAAGTTTTTGTGTTCTCGCTTCAGATGTTCAGCGCTGCTGTTGATTCATCACAGATTTATTGTTCATCATTGTGTATATGTTAGATTGAATGAAAGGACCTCCTTTGTATAATAATTAGCCGGTCAAAATGTAATGTATGTGGTGCCAGTGGAGGTAGTTGATTGACTCAAACTCAATCTAACTGACTAAACATATCACGTACTCAGCGCGATTTAAATCCAGACCGTTTTGATCATTCAATTTAACGACTTGTCAAATAGGTGTCTTGCAATAAATTTTTGGCACATTCGTTATGCTACGTTAATTCATTGATAAAAAAATGCGGGCAATAATGAAAGAGATCAAAAAGATTTTGATCTCAAGTTCATTATTCTGTTTTTTTAGATCAATTAATAAATTATTTTGTAAAGGGTTATAGCGATTCTTTTATTACTCTAAAGTTTGTCTGCATTATGTTATTTTTTAGTAATTGGATTAGCTAGTTGTTTGCAACTTTGCACGGAAAATTCGGCTAAAGGGCGTGTTGAATGCATGTCATGCACGAATTGTGCCAAAATACAAAAAAATTAATTTTTTTTTCTAAAATAAATGTTTATGTTAAAGTCCCGATTCAACGGTCATTTATCATCTTCTGGGTAACCGTAAGACGTCGAAAAATAAGGAAAATAATTTTTAAAAGTGATGAAAATAAATCTGAAAAATTCAATAATGACAAAACTAAGGAAAATAATTTTTAGAAGTGATGAAAATAAATCTGAAAAATTCAATAATGACAGTCGAATTAATTTCACCATTAGTTGAAATGAAATATGCATAAAATTTACAATACAAAGAATTAAAACAAGCTGCTCGAAATCTAATGGAACTAGGGAGAATATGCAGTGCTGAAATCTGAAAATAGCAAGATGAAAGTTTGAAGCTAAATGAGATACGAAATGTTGCAGATTGGCTGAAATTTTTAGAGAAATTTAGTTGATTCTTTATTATTGATTGGCGATTGTTTAAGGAGTGAGAATAGTTTTTGCATTCATTTCTTCCTTTTACAGCAGTATGGCCAAGTGCAACCTTCCCACTTTTCCACTTTCTCGACTTGTTCTACTGTTGCAACTTCCATTTCTTGTACGTCATACATATTCAGATGTTTTGATTTAACTGTTTAGTTTCTGGAGCTCATGCACAAACCCACATGCTCCACTAACAACCCTACTAACTGTTCCACTAATAGCAACATGTCCCACTTTTTTGCAAATGTAAGAATCTTAGTCTTGTTATCTCTTTCACTTGGTTTCTCAAAATTGTTTCCCAAGTTTCCAACTCCACCAACAACCTCGCTAACATGGAAAGACTTTGACTTGGTTTTCTCATTTGTCTACTGTTGGTTCCTCGAGCTAGCTAGCTCCTCGCGTACCCAAGGTTCCTCGAGCTGGTTCGTCGATTTTTTGACCTAATTAAGACTGGAACTACATAATAGTATCATTCAAATAAACAAGGTGTTTGGTCAGTCTACTTGACATCTACATTCTGCTTAGAGGTATATTGGCTCAAACTCTTCTGGTTTTAGGATGATTGTGTGCCTATCTTTTCCTTTGCGTGTTGGTTCTTGTTTTGGTTTGAAGGGGAGTGGTTGTTCTTGTTTGTTTTTGTTTTCTATTCGCAATATGGTTTGATTTTTTGTGCTTTAATTTCTTTATTTATTCATAAAATATTAATTCAGATAATTTTTTTGCTAAAAATTATTATTTTCCTTGTTACTGTTTCTTCCCTACAGATTTGCAATGCAGTGGCAGTGGCTGGATTCTATTAATTCTTCTACTTGAGGCTACTTAACTCAGCTACAATAGGAAATTAGAAAAGTCTTTAATTTATTGAAAACTATCTGGGATGGTTTTCTAGAGAATCTAGAGAATGTTTTTTACGTTACCTTTTGAAAATATATGTTTATTATTGTGTTTTTATCAGCAACAAAATGTCAATTTTAAAAAAAATTGACAAGTGATCTCAAGTTGAAATGAGAATCAGCTTCGAAGTAGTTTTGTTTCGTTTTGTAATTCCACCTTTCAATTTCCTAAATCCTGGTCTGAAAATAATATTCTCTCCTGATTCTTGGATCATTACACACTCTTTTTCTCTTGAGGTACAGGTGCAAAAAACAATAGTGCTCTAGTGCAAACACAACATGCTTAATGAATAAGTTTCTTCTTTGTATTCATCCAGAACGACTACAAGGGTCACTAGATTTCTCCTGTCTCATCTGTTTCTTTGATGTTATATAAACTGAAGATGTTTGTGTTTTATTTCACGAGGTGAGAAAGGTGTAGCTAAACTGAATATGTTTGTGTTTTATACTTTAATTTCTTCTTAGTTCAGGTGAGGAAGCAGTAGCTAATCTCCTGTGCATATGGGATGATGGCCAGATTATGTGGCTCTGCCTTTTGTGTTTTATATTTTGTTTTAGATTAATTTTTCAGTGTTTATGTCTATTCTTTATGCAAATGGAAATGGAAGCAGTAGCTAATCTCATGTGCATATAAACTGAAGATGTTTGTGTTTTATATTTTGTTTGGGATTGATTTTTCAGTGTTTATGTCTATTATTTATGCATATGGAAATGAAATAAATTATTGGCAGCATGCTTCTGTTTGCGTTTTTAGCTTCGGTTTTGTTAATTCAGTAATCTTCTGCATGTTTTGATGCAATTGGTTTACAGTTTTGAAGATGATTTTGTTTTCCTTTTCTTGTTTTTAGGTTGTATAGGGTATTTTGATTGCATGATGGAATTTATTTTATTCATTTTTTTGCGTTGATTCATTCTCATGAATATTGCTAATTGTTTTATTTATGATATTTCCAGGAGTCTCTAAAACAGGGGCGTCAATAGCTATTTGCATGTAATTTTCAATTCAAGTTGAATGACAGAAATGAATTTGTGAGTAGAAGATATGTTTCAATAATCTATTGTACATGATTGGATGACACCTGTTATTGAGTAACAAGTGGTAAAATACATTCAGTGGGTACAATTTTTTTCGCTAGAACACTTCTTGTTACTTTCTGATTTATTTGAAGTTAATCACCAACTGGGAATTTAGTTATGAGACTAGCTTACAGGCACATATTACTTAGTTTTAGTTTTTATTTACCCCTAGATATTTCTTTTTCTTTATTATGTCTTTTGGGAAACAGAAGGCCTTAGAGAAATCAAATGACGCCAAACTGGAGGATAATTCCTTATTTTAAGCTGGACAATATAAGGAGGCAGTAGCAAAATATGAATTTTCAATACAAATTGTCCAAGATGTTCTTCCATCTACTAAAATACAATCAATATGCCATGCAAATAGAGCTGCTTGTTTCTCCAAATTGGTATTCTCCTCGATTGTGGTTAAGAATAATTAATTTTCTGTTGTCTAGTATCGATGATGCTTAATATGCTTGCCAGCTCTACTTCGGGAATAAATTTTGTTCATTCAAGTAATTTCCGTTCAGTAATCTATATGTTGGGAATGCTTATCGAATGCACAATTCTCTATAGTGACTTTTTTTTTGAAAAAATCCAAAGCTGATTTGTGCGCAACTTACTTCCTCGCAGATATATGGAAATAAACTGAAAGGTGGTTTTTGTTTTGCCAAGAAGCGCTCAAATATTTATGAGAAGCTGGATTCATGCTAATTTGCAGGTAAAGACACGAAAAATGTGAACTTTGTGTTTTATGCTCGTTCTTGTATTTGGTAGTCTTGACATGACAAACCTTTCTCTAATGATTTCTAGCACTTCAGTTTCATTAGGACCAATTTTGGGAGTGCTTATTTTCCTTGCATATGAAAATGTCGAAAAGACACTAAAAGTGGGCTTCTTTTCTCAAAGAAGTTGGTACTCATATATTTCAGTGAAGCAAAAAAAGAGTTGAAAACTAATATTCATGTTAACATTTAGTTTTGGAATTATTATTTTACTGTTGGTGACAGGGTTGAATGTGATTGGAGATGCTTTATGAAAGCTAGGGATGTTAACATACAAGAAGTTGGTACTCATATATTTCAGTGATGCAAAAAAAAGAGTTGAAAACTAATATTCATGTTAACATTTAGTTTTGGAATTATTATTTTATTGTTGGTGACATGGTTGAATGTGATTGGAGATGCTTTATGAATATCACCTCTACGTTATCTTTTCTTTATGTCATTTGAATGTCTAGGGGTTAATGGAGTTTCTCTTCTATTTTTTTCTCGCTTACTTTGCTGGGTTAGTTTCATTTTTTGTGATTAAATTTATGGGTTCTTCTTGTTTACTACTGTTTACACTACTTTTGATATGAATTTTCTTGGTAGTGATGTATTCAACTTTGGGGATTAACGTAATTTTATGTTTGGATGATGCAGTTGTCAACCCAGTTATACACCGCAGTGATAAGAAAAATCATAGTAGTATTATTGCCCGTTCAAGGATTGCTCGGCCTTGCTAGTGGACGAGCGGTGTGGGACGAATGAGGTTATAATGGAATCTGAATGCCCTTATTGTAACAGGCTGTTCTGCGCAGAGTGTAAGGTTGCTTGGCATTCGGGGGCTACGTGCGCCGAGTTTCAGAAGCTGATAAATGACGAGAGGAATCATGATATGATATAATGCTGGCCAATCTGGCCAAGAAAAAGAAATGGAGTAGGTGTCCAAAGTGCAGGTTCTATGTTGGGACGATAGATGGTTGCCTTGTCATGAAATGCAGGTATCACTTATTTGTGCTATTAGTAGAGTCCTCCGATCCATTGGTTGCTGCTTATTGAAGTGACAATTTTAGTATGTGTTTTCGAGTTGCTTGGCTTCATTGTTATTAAATGCATAAAGTAATGAGGTTATAAAATTATATTAACCAATATTTGAAGCTACCTAACTAGCCGTATCTACATATATGCTAATTTATTCTCTCTATGAAATTTCTTAGGAGGTGCTGATCAATGATATCATTTTCTTTATTTTTGCAGACTTTTATCATTCTATGATGCTAAAACATTCTAAACTAGCGCTCTGTTTTGCAATATCAAATTATCTTTGTTTTCGATACTTTCCAACTTAAATGTCAAAGTGTAGTACTCGAAGCCGTGATCGCAAATATACGATCAATTTGAAATTCTATCGGACGAATCAATTTCTATGAATTTTTGGGAAGAAGAATCGGCCATGGAATCTTATTTCTGAATTCTCACTTCTTAATCTTATGAGGAAGGTGATCTACACGTGTATTCATGCGAAACATATATAAATCCCACTTGCATATCATAAATTGCACTTTGGCCCTTAAATTCTTGGCTAATTGCAAATCGGTCCGTGGAACCTTTATTCATATCTCTCTCATTCTTGCTGCTGCTGAAGGAAAGATATACACATGCAAAGTGTAATATAAATCTCTTGTTGACAAGTCAAATCCCATTTTTGCAGTTTAGCCCCTGAAAATTCGATATTTGCAATTCAGTCCCTGATCGAGTTTCTTCTTCAAATTAAATCCTCTTTAATTTCCAAAACTCAGAATTTCAATCTTAATCCCATAAATATTCAATTAGAAATTTATTCTTTTAATTTAAGAATCCCGAAATTTAATTCTCAAAACCCGTAAATTCTCAAATTAAATATTTTCGGCTCGGAAATTAAATCTCTAATTTCTATAAATTCCAAATTGAATATTTTCCAAATACGAAATTTAAATCTCTAATTCCATTATTAATATTCATATTTTCAGGGCCTTACAATTCCTCCCTTCTAAGGAATGATTTCGTCCTCGAAATCGCATTCAATCATACTACTGAATCTCGTAGACTGTAAAGCTGACTGAAGTAATTCTTACTTCAATTCTAAGAACTTTAGATATCTGTTCTGATATCTTATCTTCTTCTTCTTTCTGACCAAAATCTGTATTGATTATTCATTAGATCATAGAAATTTCTTTCTGAATCAGATATTACTCCGGAAAGAACATTTCTCACTGAACATGCTGTTCAAGCTTCAATCTCTTACTCTATCTAATCTGCTCTGTTCAAATTCGGTACGGATCAATCTTCATATTCTCTGTCTTTTATTAAACCACATCTGATGTGATCACCGATACTTTTGTAATACCGCCTCATCACAAATAAACTTCTTCTTTTCTTCTCATTTCGTAATCAAAAACACGATCTCTATATCAATCGAATCACTGTTACAGGAATTGCAATAAATATGTGACAAAAATCTATCAGTTAGTATCGAATCCGATACCTTATTTCTGAGCATTTTCTCAAATCTGGATAGTCACCTCAGACAATCCATCGATCAAAGAGTGGCATAAAGCAATCAAACAATCAGAACTTCTGAAAATCGATGCCACAATCTACCAACTAAATCTCAAATATCTATCTCGACAATAAATTTCAATAATTTTCTGTAATTTCATCATATCACTAACTTCTTAACAGCTAGCAACTCATATCAATATTACAACTAATACAACATATTCTTGAATCTGACGAATCTTTTTCAATACAAATCGCAAACTCATGACGATTTAAGTAATTTCGAACTAAAATCTGTCGAAAAATTATTCTTGTTTCGACTTTAGAGTTGCTAAACTGATTCATAGATCACCCAGTCTCTTCTTTTCTGCTTCTAATACTGGAAACATAGGTATTGGAAACGCAATTCTTTCATATCGTCTTCCATTTTCTTTACCAATACTGATTTCCAAGTAATTCATACAACATTTCCAAATAACTGAATGGATATATAATCTGTTGTAGTGTGCCTTTTCCAGAAGGTGATTTCTCATGTCTAGACTATCTGGCACAATCAAACGAATATTCATCTCAAAATCCATTATCTCTGAATTGCTATCTTGTCTAGAGACTCACATACAAATCAAAGTCTTTAATCAGTCGATCAAGCATTATTATCCAGTTCTGGAAAAATCATACAACCAATTCAAAACTCTTACTGATACTCTGAATCAAACTTTCTATCAGTTACGAGCCAACAACATCAAAATATACTGGATACATATATCAATTGATCAACAACTCTTGAAATTCATAATCAAAGAAACTCACTCAAGTCAAGGTCATCCAAAGAGCAATATTCTGAATAACAAAATCTGCTAAGTGAAAACAACTCACTTGCATCTCGACTTTAAGCGAGTGAATAAAATAAGACTCTATCAAGAAATAAGAGCCAATCAAAATCAATCGAGGTCGATTACAAAACCTCATAATCGATATCAAGAAATTCGAGAGTCATGATCCTATGATATAATAGATTCAGCAACATCAAAGAGAAGGCTCAACTGTAACTGATTTTTCATAATTATCTTATCAGATCTCTAAATTCTTCCCAAATAATCATGATTGATCCATAAACTTATTCAATACCCAAAATAAAGCTTAACCTGAATTTGGAAACTCGTACTATATTTTAAGTAACACAATCAACTTCAATTTAATCTTATTTTTTTTAAACTATAATTCAACTTTTCAGACTCCATTTGCTGATATCATCTTTTATAGCCGTTCACCCAGGTTAGCACATAGCAATTACAGCATACAAAGGCTCAACATACAAATAATGTAACATAATCAATTACTCAACTATATCTGTATGCAATGCACCCAGATTCGTAAATATGCAGGCAAATTAATCAAATTTTATAATTACCTGCAGTCTCGTCCTCTGGTGCAGTTTGAGCTCAATCATCTGTAGATGCTTGTTGCCTAAGGGTTGGATCTTCATTTAGGTTTCTCCTTGTTCCCCATGGATTAGGAAACACTCTCGAAAAATGTCCCACTTGATAGCAACGATGACATTTTCCTAAAGTTCCTCGACATTCATCGCTAGCATGTTTTCCTCCACAGTGAGTACAGTATTCACCGGTATATTCTGCTTTCTGACTCAAACCAAGTTGCTTCGGTCTGCTAGAGCTAGAAGAGTCACTTCCAGACTTCTTGAACTGTTGCCTCAAATACTGTATCCGCTCTTCACTTCCACTAACACTACCTCCTGCCTCATATCTGCTCTGGGCTGACAAATGTGACTGAGATTGCGGTTGTTCGAAATACTGAGGCACAATTGAACTTTCTTTCTGTCTCATAAAACCGGCTTCAGCTCTTTTAGCCCTGTCAATAGCATCAGCCAATCTATTCGGTCTCCCCGCATCTATCCAAGCATAAATTTCCGGATTCAGTCCATTGATAAACAGATTCGTTTGGACTTCTTCATCCTGATTCACGTGAGGAACAAATCGGAGAAAGTTGGAGAATTTTGCAACATACCCGTCTATAGTCATATTTCCTTGTTGCAAGTTAACAAATTCTCCTGCTCTATCTTCTCTATAAGATTTCGGCAGAAATCGTTGACAAAATTCAGTCTTAAATACCTGCCAAGAAATTACTATACCTCTGATTTCCAGACATTGCTTCGTCGCAAACCACCAGCTTCTTGCTGAATCTTGCAGTTGGTATACAACCAGCTTGATTCTTCGTTCATCAGAGTATTCTAAAGATTCAAACAATTGATCAAGCTCTTCTAACCAACCTTCACAAGCACTGGTATCTTCTGTACCTTTCAAAGTTGGCGGATTATACGTCTGAAATCGTTCATATAGCACCTCCATCCGTGTGAGTGTAGCATCCATCGATTCTGATA
The DNA here is from genome assembly GCF_033568475.1 of Henckelia pumila. Lineage (NCBI taxonomy): Eukaryota > Viridiplantae > Streptophyta > Magnoliopsida > Lamiales > Gesneriaceae > Henckelia > Henckelia pumila. Next base: position 199,725,383 of record NC_133121.1, read on the forward strand.
GTTTACTACAATACTGATCTGTTCAGTCGAAGGTACTGACTTTACTTGCAGAGTACTGTTCGATTCAATCTGGGGTGCTTACATCACCCAAAGAACCTGACTTACTTTAAAATAAGATTCATAAGCAACACATAGATTATACTATTCAAATCATTAAAATACATATAATCTTATGCTTTGCCATATAACACATGCTTACATTTCTTCATGCTATTCAAAGAAACATATTTACAAAGAATTCAAAAATTTCATGTGAATTCACATAATCAGGTAAACACGTAAGCATATAAGCATATAATTCCTTCAATCAGTAAATCATGTTCGCATACATTATATCAAAGTAAGTAAAGCATAAATCAAGCAATACTAAAAATGCATGCGACTCAATCTACCCCGCTCAACTTCTATCTTATTCCAAGAACTTACTCTCTGATACCACCTGTTGTGAGGACTCGGGCACTAATCTCTCAAATCATTACGATTAATCCAAGATCAAGTAATACATATAATCCAATACATGAATTAAGATCAAGCAATCAAAGGCTAAAAAAAAAAATTTTTTTTTTAAATATTGGGCCGCGCTCGAGCGGCTAAAAAGCACCGCTCGAGCGCGCCCTGAATTTTCTCAAACAGAACGCACAGCTCGGGGCTGTGCTCGGGTGGCTCTTTTCTGCAGCTCGGGCGCTGCCCTGGGCAGAAACTGACTTCGATTTTTCCACTCCTTATCTGAGTCTTGAAGTCACTACAAACATCTCATAAGTCAAGCCTATGCTAACATAATCATATCCCAGAGAATATAAACAAGTTCATGCTAACTCCACCAAGATATATCAAAGCTAAAGGCATAAATTGAACAAGTATTTTCATAACCAAGAGAGCATGATGCTACAAGAAGTAGAGTTCCAACTCTTCACATAAACAATCTCAAGTTTACATGTAGAACCTACAAAAAGTAACTCAACTAGATTTCAAGGTAGTAACATCATAAACATCTAGATTAAAGTCTATTCTCAAACCTTTAATACAAACATCAAACATGAAAGGATAAACTAAACCAATGAATTTAACATATCAACATTGGATTCTAATCTAACATGCTCGACATTACAAAAGAACATAGACTTCTATCACCCGAGTCTCCACTCTAATCTCTCAATCTCTCGCTTCCATGTCAAGTCCGACTCGCTACTCTTCAACCTGATGCAATGCACACATACAAGCAAAACAACAGCCAGATAACTCCGGTGAGAATAAATCTCAGTATGAAAGACATCTATATAAATCCAGTAGATATAGTTCAAATAAGAAATCACTATCACAATCATCATTTTCTTATACCCTTACCTGTCGAATATATTTCAAAGAAAATTCATTCAATAACATAAAGACTCAAAGACAAGTCGAGGGTTAAAGGATTCAAGTATCACAGAATCGATATTTTTAAAAATCATTTCGTTGGGATCCCGGGAATATAATAAGGCCAAAAATCAAGCCTTCCACCTACGCTCCCGCTTGAGGTGGTCAATCTCGTATTCCCTGGACTGTGAACTCTATACTGAGAACCGTGGCAAAAAAAATCAAGTCAGATATCTAGCCTCTCATATACAAGTTCACCACGTCCAATATTTTCTTTTCGATTTTGTTTTCAAGGTTTCGGAAGAATTATGGCTCAAGAGGTTTACTCTCAATTCTATAACCAATCTACCATAACTCAACAATTCAGAATAATCTAAACTCATCAATCTCAAATAAATATTCAATCATCAATATCAACAAGTAATCATGTTTAAATCAAACAACTCATATATCAACCAAATCAACTAAGTCAAGTAATTCATTTAGATCATATAAGATTAAATAAAACAACTAATCGTGCATGTATGTGATTTAATAAACTCGAAAACCACCACGTTTTCGAGTTATTCTACCTGTCAAGGTTAATGTCGAATCATAACTTGATCTTGATCTTTACTTCTCAAAACTCTTGTAACTTCTAAACAACAACAACAAGCTTCTCAAAATTCTGCTCACTTCACTTCTTGTTCATTCTTCTTTAGTTGTGTCCAACTTGAAGCTCATTTCAAATCAATTCCGGACTCATCGACTCGACTTCGATACTTTCCAACTTAAATGTCAAAGTGTAGCACTCGAAGCCGTGATCGCAAATATACGATCAATTTGAAATTCTATCGGACGGATCAATTTCTATGAATTTTTGGGAAGAAGAATCGGCCATGGAATCTTATTTCTGAATTCTCACTTCTTAATCTGATGAGGAAGGTGATCTACACGTGTATGCATGCTAAACATATATAAATCCCACTTGCATATCATAAATTGCACTTTGGCCCTTAAATTCTTGGCTAATTGCAAATCGGTCCTTGGAACCTTTATTCATATCTCTCTAGTTCTTGCTTCTGCTGAAGGAAAGATATACACATGAAAAGTGCAATATAAATCTCTTGTTTACAAGTCAAATCTCATTTTTGCAGTTTAGCCCCTAAAAATTCGATATTTGCAATTTAGTCCCTGATCGAGTTTCTTCTTCAAATTAAATCCTCTTTAATTTCCAAAACTCAGAATTTCAATCTTAATCTCATAAATATTCAATTAGAATATTTATTCTTTTAATTTAAGAATCCCGAAATTTAATTCTCAAAACCCGTAAATTCTTAAATTAAATATTTTCGGCTCGGAAATTAAATCTCTAATTTCTATAAATTCCAAATTGAATATTTTCCAAATACGAAATTTAAATCTCTAATTCCGTAATTAATATTCATATTTTCAGGGCCTTACACTGAGGATGTGAAAGAGTGGGTGCCCGGTTAGCCAACTTGTGGCTAAGGGCTTTTATGACTCTATGTATAAACAATATTTGTTTAATATAATTTACATTAATTAATGGCATTATCTTTATCTTTCTTCATATTGTTATATTGTGATATACTATTATTGTTTTGATAAAGACCTTGAATATACTATAGTGTAAGTAAGATGAGATAGTGAATAAAGAGAGATCACTATTATGAAACACATCTTATAGTCACTGTATATTCTAAACAGTTCCTAGTCAATTGAGCCGTCCGCTAATAAGGATAAGGATCGCTCGAGATTGAGACTAGCATTTGTGATGCCAAGTACCATGTTTCATTGGTAATGGACATGGAGATGTTCAAAGCATGCAAATGGATATTCATATGATGAATGATCGAACTACCCTATTCGAACTTTTCAAGTGGTTATCAATTATCGAGTGGATAAAGTCCGCGATTTTGGTTGTACACCATTAGTCCTTACTACTTGAAACATCATTGAGACTCTATATGCTAGTACTGTACTTTGACTCGTTTACCGACTCTATTGGGGTCATCAGGTGTCGGGATTGGGTACAGTTACGACACATATAGGAGTCGATGCTTTGTTGTCAAGGATTCACCACATACTTACGAGTGTGGATATCCTATGCGATCTGAGGAGATATTAGTGTGACGAATCTCTGGCAAGAGTACATGATGTGTTTTAGGTTACTCGGTTTTCCTAGTAACACATGTGATGTCACTATTTGATCTCCAAGATGTAATGCATAGTTATCGAATCTCGAACGACTCTCGATGCACCAATGGTTGTTGATTCGATCGGGATATATGGATGAAGGGACCGTACTGTACGCTAACCAAAATCTACTGGTTCTTGCAGGCACTATCAGTGATACCTAGGGAATCATGGGGCGATGTTGCTAGACGCTCTTACCATGATTCGTTGGGCAAGTCGGAAATTGTTGTTCCGAGTCACAAGGAGTTGTGATCCCATGGCTAGCTGTATCCCTGAACCATTGAGGGTCACACAAGTAATGGATTACTAAACCCCGTTGAGATAGTTAAATTTAAAGAGTTAAATTTGATGAAAGAAAAGTTGGACTTCTTAACTAAAAGGGAGTGGAATTTCCTAAAACGACATAGGGATGAACATTTTTGGAAATCACTGAATTTGGATTCAGAAAAATTATCTTGACTTTAAAAGGTGCAGAAATGGTTTCTGTACACATTGGTGAAATCGGTTTATCAATCGGAGTCATGATGAATTTTATATTAATTTCTATAACAACGGGCTTGGCTTGTTGGGCTTAAGTTATGGATTGTGGGCCCTAAGGAGTTAGAGTTCTAATACAATTATAACTTAATCTAGTTTAGAAATTATCTATAAATACATGTGTAGTGTTCGGAAATTGATACAATTAATTCTAGCAATTTTCGAAATTCACATAAAATAATTCAAAGGGATTTTTGAAAATCCTCTGTCCCTTTTGAAAAAATTCGGTCTGTGATTTTTGTGAAAAATTACATTCCGAATTAACAGATCAAATCTGTTTATTCTCTATGATAAATTTCTGATTGATTTCTAGTGCAATCAATCAGAGGGTTTCTGTTTTCTGTTCGTGGACCTTATTCCGGAGATTGATCGTGAAGCCATCGGTTCCCGGGATATACAAGAAGAGCAGATTAAATTCTGTTGGTGTCCATAATCAAGCCGTTGCTTGAAGAGGTAAAATATTATTAATTGTGATTATTATTATTTTACTTGCAACATAATTTAATCGTAAAGTTTTGATACCCATGATATGGAATTGTTCCATATCGAAAAAATAAAAAATTTTAAACTTCCGCTGCACCGGGTATCAATTCTTAATTGATCTGAACACGTTTTCCAACAGTGGTATCAAAGCCAAGTTGCTCAGATCAAACGATTAAATTAATCGATTGTACAAAATTTTTGGCCTCGGGTTTTGAAACAAAAACAAAATTTTAAATTAAAATTTAATGGGCACATCGGGCAGCGATCGTCGCTGCCCAAGGGCAGCGATTGGATCGCTGCCCAGGGCAGCGCACGGTGTTGCCCATGGGCAGCGATTTGATCGCTGCCCCGGGCCCATTTTGGGGCGCGGGCTGCCCGGTATTGTCCCGGGTAGCCCGGGAAAAATTAAAATTAATTTTTAATTAAAATTTTAATATTTTGGAATTTTAGTTTTTGGTCCGACCGAAAATTATTTTTGATTGGTCCACGAGGCATCGGATCCAATTGTTCAAGTCCGAAATTTTTAAAATTGATTTTTGGATAAATTTGAATTTTTGGAAAATTTATAAATTTTATCCGTTAAATTAGATTTTATAAAATTAATTATTTTGGTACAATTGATGATAAGATATGATCTTATGTACGTATTAGATAAAATATGATTTTATCTTTTAATTATGATGCCATTGCATGTTATCCAATGTTTTAATTATTGGATAAAAGGATGATCGATTGCCATGACCAATGTTTTAGGTGTATGTTAGGTAATTTACATTTGGTTTTATTGTTGTTGGGTTTTATTAATGGATTGGTTTATAGCCCAATTTGAATTGTCATTTGTAATAAAAAGTAGGCTTGGTTTATGGCCCATTCCCACCCCTTAAATATGTATCCCCTACTTGTCATCGAAATTTATTGTAAATTTGTTAGACTTAGTGGGAGATAAAGATTTGAAGACAATGGTAGGCCCAGCAGACGATAAAGACCGAAGAAATGTAAATGGAAGCTCAATGTAATAGGATTGCAATGCATACTTGCATATCACCTAGTATTGGACTTAGACCCGTGATTGGCAACCACAGGTCGATTAGATAATGGGATCGATCATCCTTAAATAATATATGATATTATTGATGTATGCATGTTTAGACTAAATTGTATGAATCCCGCAAGCATACATAAATTGCATGATGAGACAAATTTTCAAAAATTAAAATCTCTCATTTTAAATATGATTTAAAATTGATATCAAGATTTATAAAAGGGAATTTAAATATTGTTTAAATATTCCTACCTTCCATCAACGATCAATGTATGAGATGCTACCCGCGGATACGGTCCGGCTCATATTATTGGGGGGGCCCGTTCGTCGGAAAGCTGTACATTGGATCGACACATGTTGTAAGTTGGGTGGAACTCCCATGGGATTGGCTCATATTATTGGGGGATCCAAATGGCGACCGTCCATCACAACTTAATATTGATGGATTATCTTGACATGTCACAATAAACGGCGTCATATTATTGGGCCCTTATTGGACATGAGGTAAAAACATGGGGGTTACTTTGGAAGTAATTGGGCTCTACCTTTTGAAAATTATGGTTGGCTGACATTATTCGGGACTATGATTTGTCAATTGGACTCCATGTTCCCACTAAGGAAAGGAGTTTCCCGTTTTCACTAGAGGGTAGTGAATCGTTAAAATAGTGGGAGTGAAATTCATAAAATTAAATTTCGCCATATTTTATGTCTTAGTAAATTAATTAAACAATCACTGATTATTGTCTATTTCTTTTCAGTATTTCATAACAATGAATTCGCGAAATCCACTATAATCAATTCTCGAACAAAACAAATTTACTGACGCAAACTATACGGAATGGTTCCGTAAATTAAAGATTTTTCTAAACTCAAAGAAAATTTTCTACGTGTTAGAAAAGAATCCTCCAAAGGAAGAACCGGCTAATATAAGTCCGGAAGAATTGGCAAAACTTGATCAATGGTGGGACCATGATATCAAGGCTAAATGCTATATGCAAGCTTTAATGTCTGATGAACTCCAGAGGCGATTTGAGGATGCCGTGAATGCTGCTGACATAAACATGCACCTCAAGGAACTTTTTGGAGCTCAGTCAAGGTCGGAGAGGTATGCCACCGTCAAAGAGCTCATGACATGCCGCATGCGAGATGGGACTTCGGTCCGTGAGCATGGGGTACACATGATTGGGCTCATTGAAAAGTTGGTAACACTCGATTTGACATTGGAGCATGAGCTAAACGCGGACTTATTACTTCTTTCACTTCCTTCGTCGTTTGACAGATTTGTGGTGAACTTCAGTATGAACAAGATAGAGGCCACCCTTGAAGAGATGGTCAATATGCTTGTGTCTTATGAGGCCACATTAAAGAAGGATAAACCGGTACTCTTGGTTGGCTCCTCTTCTTACTCCAAGAAGGGGCCAAGTGTAAAGGGTAAGAAACGTTCTGCCCCACCCAAGAAAATTATACCACAAAAGAAGGCCAAGACAAAAGCTTCAAACGTGAACATATCTGGAGATGTTTGCCATCACTGCAAGAAATCCGGTCATTGGAAACGTAACTGCAAGGAATACCTCAAGCAGTTGCGAACGGCAAAGGGTATGTTTTACATTGAAATAAATGTTTCACTTAATACTACTTCTTGGGTATTGGATACCGGATGTGGATCTCACATTTGAAATGATTTGCAGGTGATGACAAGAAGTCGTAAGCTTAGGATGGGTGAGACCCAGCTGAGGCTCGGAAATGGTTCCAGAGTTGAAGCCAAAGAAGCGGGAGACGTTTATTTAGTTTTGCAGAACAATTTTAAGTTATTTTTGAGAGATGTTTTATTTGTGCCAGATTTAGTTAAAAACATTATTTCTGTTTTTATGCTTGATAGAGATGATTTTTCTTGTAATTTTGTAAATGGGATTTGCAATATTTACAAGAATGAATGTTTGATTGGAAATGGACAACTTGAAAATGATCTATATAACTTAAAATTAAAATACTTTCCAATTAATTATGTTGATAAACCGATAACAACAAATAAAAGGAAAAACGATAGTCAAAACCCGGCAAACCTTTGGCATGCTAGGCTAGGTCATATTTCCTCAAGGAGGATGAACAAGCTAGTGGGAGAGGGCATGTTTGATATGTCTGATATTAACTCTCTACCTACTTAAGAGTCCTGCCTAAAAGGAAAAACGACTAAATCTCCTTTCAAAGGGAAGCCTGAGCGTAGTCAAAATCTGTTGGATTTGATCCATACAGATGTTTGTGGACCATTTAGTATTGGTACTAAATTTGGTCACACCTACTTCATTACCTTTACTGATGATTATTTGAGGTATGGGTATTTATATTTAATGAAATATAAGTCTGAATCATTTGAAAAGTTCAAAGAATTCAAGGCTGAAGTAGAAAACAAACAAGGTAGAAGTAAAAGCACTTCGATCGGATCGAGGTGGAGAATACTTAAGTACCGAGTTTTTGAACTATCTAAAAGAGAATTGGATTCTCTCTCAGTGGACTCCTCCTATGACACCTCAGCTGAATGGTGTCTCGGAGCGTCGCAATCGAAGTTTGTTGGACATGGTTCGATCTATGATGAGCTTCACTGAGCTCCCACCTTCGTTTTGGGGCTATGCGCTTGAAACGGCGGTATTGTTGTTGAATAATGTCCACACTAAAGCAGTAGATAAAAATCAATACGAGTTATGGAATGACAAAGCTCCTAAGTATTCGTACTTAAGGATTTGGGGATATCCTGCTTACGTGAAGCAGACAGTGGGAGATAAGTTGGATAGTCGATCCACCTTATGTTATCTTGTAGGATATCCGAAGAATTCAATCGGATATTATTTCTATCATCCTACTGAAACAAAAGTGTTTGTTTCAAGGAATGCCACCTTCATGGAGAAGGAGTTCTTATTAGATAAGAAAGGCAAGATGATGGAACTCGAAGAAATTTGAGAAGAACCCGAGATACAAAATAATGATCCTACACCTCAGGAACCATTGATTGACACGCCTATATCTAGGAGATCCGAGAGGACTTCTAGACCTCCTATTCGATATGGTCTTCTTCTTGAAGGGGATCAAAGTGAACCCGAGATTGGATGTGATCCAAGAAACTTCAAGGAAGCAATTTTTGATGCGGATTCTAATTTATGGCTTGAAGCTATGAATTCGGAAATAGACTCGATGCATACAAACCAAGTTTGGTCTTTAGTAGATCCTCCCGATGGAATTGTTCCAATAGGGTGTAAATGAATCTACAAGAGAAAACTTGGGCCTGATGGTAAGGTACTTACCTACAAGGCACGATTGGTAGCAAAAGGTTATACTCAAAGACAAGATGTTGACTATGATGAAACCTTTTCACCAGTCGCAATGTTCAAGTCCATAAGAATCCTTATTGCCATAGCAGCATTGTATGACTATGAGATATGACAAATGGATGTGAAGACTGTATTTCTTAATGGAAACATTAAGGAAGAAATCTATATGATGCAGCCCGAGGGATTCACATCCATGGGAAGCGAGCATAAGGTATGCAAGCTTCAGAGATCAATTTATGGTCTCAAACAAGCATCAAGAAGTTGGAACCAGAAATTTGATGAAACAATAAAGGACTTTGGTTTTATCAAAAACCCGGAGGAACCGTGCGTGTACAAGAAAGTAGTTAAGGATGCGGTGACGTTCTTAGTGCTTTATGTTGATGAGATACTACTAATTGGGAATGACGTAGGGATGTTGCAGTCAACAAAGATATGGTTAACAGGTAGATTCTTGATAAAGGATTTGGGTGAGGCATCCTATATTCTAGGGATACAGATCTATAGAGATAGATCTAAGAGAATGATAGGACTCACTCAAGCAACCTACATCGACACCATATTGAAAAGGTTTTCTATGGATGAGTCCAAGAGAGGACATCTACCTATGTGTCATGGAGTTTCTCTATCCAAGTCTATGTGTCCCAAGACTGACGAAGAGATAGAGAAAATGACACACATACCATATGCATCAGCCATAGGTAGTATTATGTATGGGATGATATCTACCAGACCGGATGTAGCCTTTGCTCTGAGTGTCACGAGCAGATATCAGGCCAACCCCGGTCAAATGCATTGGAAAGCCGTGAAGGATATTCTTAAGTACTTGAGAAGGACTAAGAATATATTCATGGTTAATGGAGGAAGAAAATTGAAATTGGAAGGCTATACCAACTCTAGCTTCCAAAGCGACGTGGATGACTCGAAGTCAACCTCTGGATTTGTATTCATGCTCAATGGAGGTGCTGTCTCTTGGAAGAGTTCCAAGCAGGACACCACAGCGGATTCCACCACTGAGGCAGAATACATTGCAACATCAGCTGCTGCTAAAGAGGCCGTTTGGATGAGGAATTTCGTCCAAGAGTTGGGCGTAATTCCTGAAGCTGTTGGTCCAGTTCCGGTGTACTGCGACAACACTGGTGTCGTTGCTCAGGCAAAGGAACCAAGGTCTCATCAAAGATCCAAACACGTACTGAGGAAATACCACATCATCCGGGAGATTGTGGAAAGAGGAGACATCACTGTCGAGAGAGTGGCCTCTACAGACAATATCGCTGATCCGCTTACTGAGCCCTTGCCAGGACCATTGTTTGACAAACATCGCGAAGCAATGGGATTACGTAGTATGACTAGTTGGCTTTATGGCAAGTGGGAGATTGAAAGAGTGGGTGCCCGGTTAGCCAACTTGTGGCTAAGGGATTTTATGACTCTATGTATAAACAATCTTTGTTTAATATAATTTACATTAATTAATTGCATTATCTTTATCTTTCTTCATATTGTTATATTATGATATACTATTGTTGTTTTGATAAAGACCTTGAATATACTATAGTGTAAGTAAGATAAGATAGTGAATAAAGAGAGATCACTATTATGAAACACATCTTATAGTCACTGTATATTCTAAACAGTTCCTAGTCAATTGAGCCGTCCGCTAATAAGGATAAGGATCGCTCGAGATTGAGACTAGCATTTGTGATGCCAAGTACCAGGTTTCATTGGTAATGGACATGGAGATGTTCAAAGCATGCAAATGGATATTCATATGATGAATGATCGAACTACCCTATTCGGACTTTCCAAGTGGTTATCAATTATCGAGTGGATAAAGTCCGCGGTTTTGGTTGCACACCATTAGTCCTTACTACTTGAAACATCATTGAGACTCTATATGCTAGTACTGTACTTTGACTCGTTTACCGACTCTATTGGGGTCATCAGGTGTCGGGATTGGGTACAGTTACGACACATATAGGAGTCGATGCTTTGTTGTCAAGGATTCACCACATACTTACGAGTGTGGATATCCTATGCGATCTGAGGAGATATTAGTGTGACGAATCTCTGGCAAGAGTACATGATGTGTTTTAGGTTACTCGGTTTTCCTAGTAACACATGTGATGTCACTATTTGATCTCCAAGATGTAATGCATAGTTATCGAATCTCGAACGACTCTCGATGCACCAATGGTTGTTGATTCGATCGGGATATATGGATGAAGGGACCGTACTGTACGCTAACCAAAATCTACTGGTTCTTGCAGGCACTATCAGTGATACCTAGGGAATCATGGGGCGATGTTGCTAGACGCTCTTACCATGATTCGTTGGGCAAGTCGGAAATTGTTGTTCCGAGTCACAAGGAGTTGTGATCCCATGGCTAGCTGTATCCCTGAACCATTGAGGGTCACACAAGTAATGGATTACTAAACCCCGTTGAGATAGTTAAATTTAAAGAGTTAAATTTGATGAAAGAAAAGTTGGACTTCTTAACTAAAAGGGAGTGGAATTTCCTAAAACGACATAGGGATGAACATTTTTGGAAATCACTGAATTTGGATTCAGAAAAATTATCTTGACTTTAAAAGGTGCAGAAATGGTTTCTGTACACATTGGTGAAATCGGTTTATCAATCGGAGTCATGATGAATTTTATATTAATTTCTATAACAACGGGCTTGGCTTGTTGGGCTTAAGTTATGGATTGTGGGCCCTAAGGAGTTAGAGTTCTAATACAATTATAACTTAATCTAGTTTAGAAATTATCTATAAATACATGTGTAGTGTTCGGAAATTGATACAATTAATTCTAGCAATTTTCGAAATTCACATAAAATAATTCAAAGGGATTTTTGAAAATCCTCTGTCCCTTTTGAGAAAATTCGGTCTGTGATTTTTGTGAAAAATTACATTCCGAATTAACAGATCAAATCTGTTTATTCTCTATGATAAATTTCTGATTGATTTCTAGTGCAATCAATCAGAGGGTTTCTGTTTTCTGTTCGTGGACCTTATTCCGGAGATTGATCGTGAAGCCATCGGTTCCCGGGATATACAAGAAGAGCAGATTAAATTCTCTTGTGTCCATAATCAAGCCGTTGCTTGAAGAGGTAAAATATTATTAATTGTGATTATTATTATTTTACTTGCAACATAATTTAATCGTAAAGTTTTGATACCCATGATATGGAATTGTTCCATATCGAAAAAATAAAAAATTTTAAACTTCCGCTGCACCGGGTATCAATTCTTAATTGATCTGAACACGTTTTCCAACAGTGGTATCAAAGCCAAGTTGCTCAGATCAAACGATTAAATTAATCGATTGTACAAAATTTTTGGCCTCGGGTTTTGAAACAAAAACAAAATTTTAAATTAAAATTTAATGGGCACATCGGGCAGCGATCGTCGCTGCCCAAGGGCAGCGATTGGATCGCTGCCCAGGGCAGCGCACGGTGTTGCCCATGGGCAGCGATTTGATCGCTGCCCCGGGCCCATTTTGGGGCGCGGGCTGCCCGGTATTGTCCCGGGTAGCCCGGGAAAAATTAAAATTAATTTTTAATTAAAATTTTAATATTTTGGAATTTTAGTTTTTGGTCCGACCGAAAATTATTTTTGATTGGTCCACGAGGCATCGGATCCAATTGTTCAAGTCCGAAATTTTTAAAATTGATTTTTGGATAAATTTGAATTTTTGGAAAATTTATAAATTTTATCCGTTAAATTAGATTTTATAAAATTAATTATTTTGGTACAATTGATGATAAGATATGATCTTATGTACGTATTAGATAAAATATGATTTTATCTTTTAATTATGATGCCATTGCATGTTATCCAATGTTTTAATTATTGGATAAAAGGATGATCGATTGCCATGACCAATGTTTTAGGTGTATGTTAGGTAATTGACATTTGGTTTTATTGTTGTTGGGTTTTATTAATGGATTGGTTTATAGCCCAATTTGAATTGTCATTTGTAATAAAAAGTAGGCTTGGTTTATGGCCCATTCCCACCCCTTAAATATGTATCCCCTACTTGTCATCGAAATTTATTGTAAATTTGTTAGACTTAGTGGAAGATAAAGATTTGAAGACAATGGTAGGCCCAGCAGACGATAAAGACCGAAGAAATGTAAATGGAAGCTCAATGTAATAGGATTGCAATGCATACTTGCATATCACCTAGGATTGGACTTAGACCCGTGATTGGCAACCAGAGGTCGATTAGATAATGGGATCGATCATCCTTAAATAATATATGATATTATTGATGTATGCATGTTTAGACTAAATTGTATGAATCCCGCAAGCATACATAAATTGCATGATGAGACAAATTTTCAAAAATTAAAATCTCTCATTTTAAATATGATTTAAAATTGATATCAAGATTTATAAAAGGGAATTTAAATATTGTTTAAATATTCCTACCTTCCATCAACGATCAATGTATGAGATGCTACCCGCGGATACGGTCCGGCTCATATTATTGGGGGGGCCCGTTCGTCGGAAAGCTGTACATTGGATCGACACATGTTGTAAGTTGGGTGGAACTCCCATGGGATTGGCTCATATTATTGGGGGATCCAAATGGCGACCGTCCATCACAACTTAATATTGATGGATTATCTTGACATGTCACAATAAACGGCGTCATATTATTGGGCCCTTATTGGACATGAGGTAAAAACATGGGGGTTACTTTGGAAGTAATTGGGCTCTACCTTTTGAAAATTATGGTTGGCTGACATTATTCGGGACTATGATTTGTCAATTGGACTCCATGTTCCCACTAAGGAAAGGAGTTTCCCGTTTTCACTAGAGGGTAGTGAATCGTTAAAATAGTGGGAGTGAAATTCATAAAATTAAATTTCGCCATATTTTATGTCTTAGTAAATTAATTAAACAATCACTGATTATTGTCTATTTCTTTTCAGTATTTCATAACAATGAATTCGCGAAATCCACTATAATCAATTCTCGAACAAAACAAATTTACTGACGCAAACTATACGGAATGGTTCCGTAAATTAAAGATTTTTCTAAACTCAAAGAAAATTTTCTACGTGTTAGAAAAGAATCCTCCAAAGGAAGAACCGGCTAATATAAGTCCGGAAGAATTGGCAAAACTTGATCAATGGTGGGACCATGATATCAAGGCTAAATGCTATATGCAAGCTTTAATGTCTGATGAACTCCAGAGGCGATTTGAGGATGCCGTGAATGCTGCTGACATAAACATGCACCTCAAGGAACTTTTTGGAGCTCAGTCAAGGTCGGAGAGGTATGCCACCGTCAAAGAGCTCATGACATGCCGCATGCGAGATGGGACTTCGGTCCGTGAGCATGGGGTACACATGATTGGGCTCATTGAAAAGTTGGTAACACTCGATTTGACATTGGAGCATGAGCTAAACGCGGACTTATTACTTCTTTCACTTCCTTCGTCGTTTGACAGATTTGTGGTGAACTTCAGTATGAACAAGATAGAGGCCACCCTTGAAGAGATGGTCAATATGCTTGTGTCTTATGAGGCCACATTAAAGAAGGATAAACCGGTACTCTTGGTTGGCTCCTCTTCTTACTCCAAGAAGGGGCCAAGTGTAAAGGGTAAGAAACGTTCTGCCCCACCCAAGAAAATTATACCACAAAAGAAGGCCAAGACAAAAGCTTCAAACGTGAACATATCTGGAGATGTTTGCCATCACTGCAAGAAATCCGGTCATTGGAAACGTAACTGCAAGGAATACCTCAAGCAGTTGCGAACGGCAAAGGGTATGTTTTACATTGAAATAAATGTTTCACTTAATACTACTTCTTGGGTATTGGATACCGGATGTGGATCTCACATTTGAAATGATTTGCAGGTGATGACAAGAAGTCGTAAGCTTAGGATGGGTGAGACCCAGCTGAGGCTCGGAAATGGTTCCAGAGTTGAAGCCAAAGAAGCGGGAGACGTTTATTTAGTTTTGCAGAACAATTTTAAGTTATTTTTGAGAGATGTTTTATTTGTGCCAGATTTAGTTAAAAACATTATTTCTGTTTTTATGCTTGATAGAGATGATTTTTCTTGTAATTTTGTAAATGGGATTTGCAATATTTACAAGAATGAATGTTTGATTGGAAATGGACAACTTGAAAATGATCTATATAACTTAAAATTAAAATACTTTCCAATTAATTATGTTGATAAACCGATAACAACAAATAAAAGGAAAAACGATAGTCAAAACCCGGCAAACCTTTGGCATGCTAGGCTAGGTCATATTTCCTCAAGGAGGATGAACAAGCTAGTGGGAGAGGGCATGTTTGATATGTCTGATATTAACTCTCTACCTACTTAAGAGTCCTGCCTAAAAGGAAAAACGACTAAATCTCCTTTCAAAGGGAAGCCTGAGCGTAGTCAAAATCTGTTGGATTTGATCCATACAGATGTTTGTGGACCATTTAGTATTGGTACTAAATTTGGTCACACCTACTTCATTACCTTTACTGATGATTATTTGAGGTATGGGTATTTATATTTAATGAAATATAAGTCTGAATCATTTGAAAAGTTCAAAGAATTCAAGGCTGAAGTAGAAAACAAACAAGGTAGAAGTAAAAGCACTTCGATCGGATCGAGGTGGAGAATACTTAAGTACCGAGTTTTTGAACTATCTAAAAGAGAATTGGATTCTCTCTCAGTGGACTCCTCCTATGACACCTCAGCTGAATGGTGTCTCGGAGCGTCGCAATCGAAGTTTGTTGGACATGGTTCGATCTATGATGAGCTTCACTGAGCTCCCACCTTCGTTTTGGGGCTATGCGCTTGAAACGGCGGTATTGTTGTTGAATAATGTCCACACTAAAGCAGTAGATAAAAATCAATACGAGTTATGGAATGGCAAAGCTCCTAAGTATTCGTACTTAAGGATTTGGGGATATCCTGCTTACGTGAAGCAGACAGTGGGAGATAAGTTGGATAGTCGATCCACCTTATGTTATCTTGTAGGATATCCGAAGAATTCAATCGGATATTATTTCTATCATCCTACTGAAACAAAAGTGTTTGTTTCAAGGAATGCCACCTTCATGGAGAAGGAGTTCTTATTAGATAAGAAAGGCAAGATGATGGAACTCGAAGAAATTTGAGAAGAACCCGAGATACAAAATAATGATCCTACACCTCAGGAACCATTGATTGACACGCCTATATCTAGGAGATCCGAGAGGACTTCTAGACCTCCTATTCGATATGGTCTTCTTCTTGAAGGGGATCAAAGTGAACCCGAGATTGGATGTGATCCAAGAAACTTCAAGGAAGCAATTTTTGATGCGGATTCTAATTTATGGCTTGAAGCTATGAATTCGGAAATAGACTCGATGCATACAAACCAAGTTTGGTCTTTAGTAGATCCTCCCGATGGAATTGTTCCAATAGGGTGTAAATGAATCTACAAGAGAAAACTTGGGCCTGATGGTAAGGTACTTACCTACAAGGCACGATTGGTAGCAAAAGGTTATACTCAAAGACAAGATGTTGACTATGATGAAACCTTTTCACCAGTCGCAATGTTCAAGTCCATAAGAATCCTTATTGCCATAGCAGCATTGTATGACTATGAGATATGACAAATGGATGTGAAGACTGTATTTCTTAATGGAAACATTAAGGAAGAAATCTATATGATGCAGCCCGAGGGATTCACATCCATGGGAAGCGAGCATAAGGTATGCAAGCTTCAGAGATCAATTTATGGTCTCAAACAAGCATCAAGAAGTTGGAACCAGAAATTTGATGAAACAATAAAGGACTTTGGTTTTATCAAAAACCCGGAGGAACCGTGCGTGTACAAGAAAGTAGTTAAGGATGCGGTGACGTTCTTAGTGCTTTATGTTGATGAGATACTACTAATTGGGAATGACGTAGGGATGTTGCAGTCAACAAAGATATGGTTAACAGGTAGATTCTTGATAAAGGATTTGGGTGAGGCATCCTATATTCTAGGGATACAGATCTATAGAGATAGATCTAAGAGAATGATAGGACTCACTCAAGCAACCTACATCGACACCATATTGAAAAGGTTTTCTATGGATGAGTCCAAGAGAGGACATCTACCTATGTGTCATGGAGTTTCTCTATCCAAGTCTATGTGTCCCAAGACTGACGAAGAGATAGAGAAAATGACACACATACCATATGCATCAGCCATAGGTAGTATTATGTATGGGATGATATCTACCAGACCGGATGTAGCCTTTGCTCTGAGTGTCACGAGCAGATATCAGGCCAACCCCGGTCAAATGCATTGGAAAGCCGTGAAGGATATTCTTAAGTACTTGAGAAGGACTAAGAATATATTCATGGTTAATGGAGGAAGAAAATTGAAATTGGAAGGCTATACCAACTCTAGCTTCCAAAGCGACGTGGATGACTCGAAGTCAACCTCTGGATTTGTATTCATGCTCAATGGAGGTGCTGTCTCTTGGAAGAGTTCCAAGCAGGACACCACAGCGGATTCCACCACTGAGGCAGAATACATTGCAACATCAGCTGCTGCTAAAGAGGCCGTTTGGATGAGGAATTTCGTCCAAGAGTTGGGCGTAATTCCTGAAGCTGTTGGTCCAGTTCCGGTGTACTGCGACAACACTGGTGTCGTTGCTCAGGCAAAGGAACCAAGGTCTCATCAAGATCCAAACACGTACTGAGGAAATACCACATCATCCGGGAGATTGTGGAAAGAGGAGACATCACTGTCGAGAGAGTGGCCTCTACAGACAATATCGCTGATCCGCTTACTGAGCCCTTGCCAGGACCATTGTTTGACAAACATCGCGAAGCAATGGGATTACGTAGTATGACTAGTTGGCTTTATGGCAAGTGGGAGATTGAAAGAGTGGGTGCCCGGTTAGCCAACTTGTGGCTAAGGGATTTTATGACTCTATGTATAAACAATCTTTGTTTAATATAATTTACATTAATTAATTGCATTATCTTTATCTTTCTTCATATTGTTATATTATGATATACTATTGTTGTTTTGATAAAGACCTTGAATATACTATAGTGTAAGTAAGATAAGATAGTGAATAAAGAGAGATCACTATTATGAAACACATCTTATAGTCACTGTATATTCTAAACAGTTCCTAGTCAATTGAGCCGTCCGCTAATAAGGATAAGGATCGCTCGAGATTGAGACTAGCATTTGTGATGCCAAGTACCAGGTTTCATTGGTAATGGACATGGAGATGTTCAAAGCATGCAAATGGATATTCATATGATGAATGATCGAACTACCCTATTCGGACTTTCCAAGTGGTTATCAATTATCGAGTGGATAAAGTCCGCGGTTTTGGTTGCACACCATTAGTCCTTACTACTTGAAACATAATTGAGACTCTATATGCTAGTACTGTACTTTGACTCGTTTACCGACTCTATTGGGGTCATCAGGTGTCGGGATTGGGTACAGTTATGACACATATAGGAGTCGATGCTTTGTTGTCAAGGATTCACCACATACTTGCGAGTGTGGATATCATATGCGATCTGAGGAGATATTAGTGTGACGAATCTCTGACAAGAGTACATGATGTGTTTTAGGTTACTCGGTTTTACTAGTAACACATGCGATGTCACTATTTGATCTCCAAGATGTAATGCATAGTTATCGAATCTCGAACGACTCTCGATGCACCAATGGTTGTTGATTCGATCGGGATATATGGATGAAAGGACCGTACTGTACGCTAACCAAAATCTACTAGTTCTTGCAGACACTATCAGTGATACCTAGGGAATCATGGGGCGATGTTGCTAGACGCTCTTACCATGATTCGTTGGGCAAGTCGGAAATTGTTGTTCCGAGTCACAAGTAGTTGTGATCCCATGGCTAGCTGTATCCCTGAACCATTGAGGATCACACAAGTAATGGATTACTAAATCCCGTTGAGATAGTTAAATTTAAAGAGTTAAATTTGATGAAAGAGAAGTTGGACTTCTTAACTAAAAGGGAGTGGAATTTCCTAAAATGACATAGGGATGAGCATTTTTAGAAATCACTGAATTCGGATTCAAAAAAATTATCGTGACTTTAAAAAGTGCAGAAATGGTTTCTGTACACATTGGTGAAATCGGTTTATCAATCGGAGTCATGATGAATTTTATATTAATTTCTATAACAACGGGCTTGGCTTGTTGGGCTTAAGTTATGGATTGTGGGCCCTAAGGAGTTAGAGTTCTAATACAATTATAACTTAATCTAGTCTAGAAATTATCTATAAATACATGTGTAGTGTTCGAAAATTGATACAATTAATTCTAGCAATTTTCGAAATTCACATAAAATAATTCAAGGGGATTTTCGAAAATCCTCTGTCCCTTTTGAGAAAATTCGGTCTGTGATTTTTGTGAAAAATTACATTCCGAATTAACAGATCAAATCTGTTTATTCTCTACGATAAACTTCTGATTGATTTCTAGTGCAATCAATCAGAGGGTTTTTGTTTTCTGTTCGTGGACCTTATTCCGGAGATTGATCGTGAAGCCATCGGTTCCCGGGATATACAAGAAGAGCAGATTAAATTCTGTTGGTGTCCATAATCAAGCCGTTGCTTGAAGAGGTAAAATATTATTAATTGTGATTATTATTATTTTACTTGCAACATAATTTAATCGTAAAGTTTTGATACCCATGATATGGAATTGTTCCATATCGAAAAAATAAAAAATTTTAAACTTCCGCTGCACCGGGTATCAATTCTTAATTGATCTGAACACGTTTTCCAACAGGATGTCCCTATATACCCTTTTCTTCCATCGGGCCTATAACACCATGCGGTTCTTCTCCTTGTCCAAACATTACTCTGAAAGATTAATGTGCATTAATCTCAATTATCATGCTAAGTCCCAAAATATATTATGCAAGGTCTGATAACATAAATATAGTGTCAAAGTCGAGATCACCTAGTAATTAATAGTCTTAAGAATGCAATTAACAAAATATAAAACACTTATTATAACAATAGAGTTTATTGCATAAACTTAAAAAACTAATACAAAAAATTAAACGGAATACAACCGGTACTAAAAACCCAAATGTATTTTCTCATTCATATTTACAACATAAATATACCTGTAGGTACATAAAATCTTAGCAGCTCCTGGACCAACATCTAACCTTGCCTCTATCCACTCGCCACGTCCAGTCTGAGACCTGACCCGTTGAATGGGGTGTCTAAGATAATACCATAGACATGAGAGACTAACGCCAGTACTTAAATATTAGTATACAAAACTAATATTGTAGTACCTAAAATCCAATCTACTAAATCGCATGCATTAAAATTAAATAAATATTATGATTATTATTTTTTAAGTTTAATTGATTTAAATCGTTTATTTGATTTATGAGTTAATAAAATGTTAATTATTTATTTAAATGGTTTTATTGTACTAACTATTTAATTAATTATTTTAATTGTTTAATTTTATTTATTTAAATGATTTTATTATACAACTTATTTGTATTAATGATTTTAAAGGTTTAAACTTGCTTATTCAAATGATTTTAACCGTCCCGCTTATTTATTTAAAATGACTTAAATTTATTGGATGGTCATTTAAATGATTTTAGAAGTCTAGATTATTTATTTAAGGGCTTTGATTGTCCAATTTTCTTTTAAAGATTTTTAATTCCGTTTGTGTATTTACTTAAATAACTTTTAAATGCTCAACTATTTTATTTAAATTATTTTAATCGCTCTGTTTATTATTTAAATGTCTATTATATCGCTGTGACATCAAAATGTTTAAGTATTGATTTGAAAAATTCTTGAGTTATGAGGAAATTGTAACGTCGAGCATTTCCATAATTTTGATTACATTCCTAAATTTCGTTTTAATATTTATAATTCTAATTTCTAAGATTTAATTGCTTTAAATTCCTTTAAAGTCTATGTTGGTCAAATATTTAAGCTAATTATTCTTGAGATGCTTGAGTTCAGTGACTTTCAGTTCGGCATGAGGTGATGGTGGATTTTGGCGATAAAACCCTTAGATTTTCAAGATATGAGATATGTGAGGAATTGAGGAGAATAAATCAAATATTTTTAAAGATTTTTTGGGTGATCAAAATCGTTTTTTAAGGCATTTTGAGTTTATTTTAGAGTTTTCCAAAAAGTTAACATTTTAAAACCCGTCAAGTGAAATTTAATTATTTATTTAAATTCTTAAATTTTCAAACATAGGATTTTAAAGGGGCTAAAATTTTAAAACTTCAAGTAGCACTTTTATAAGTTGATGGAGTAATACTTTTAAGAATTTGACTCACACGCACAGA
This sequence comes from Henckelia pumila, assembly GCF_033568475.1. Lineage (NCBI taxonomy): Eukaryota > Viridiplantae > Streptophyta > Magnoliopsida > Lamiales > Gesneriaceae > Henckelia > Henckelia pumila. Next base: position 199,746,654 of record NC_133121.1, read on the forward strand.
TATTTATACTTACACAAACATATACATATACACACTTATTTATTCCTACTCTAAAAACAAATCAAAGATCAAATCCTAGCCCCCCAAATCCCTTGAAGCCACCTCCTTCCCTCCTCACTCCCAAAATCCCGTCGGACACCTCCACCCTCCACCCTCCACCCTCCACCTTGCCGCTGTATCAGCCACCATAACACCTCATCAACGGCCGGAGCTCAACCCTAAGTAGGTGTAGTAGCTATGTTCTTCGAATTCCAGCTAGTTTCCAACTTGTTTTCTTGGATTTTAAAGGGTTAAGGCAAGTATAAGCTTCTCCATTAGCCACCAAGCAAAGATACTATGCGAATGTTTTGTTTTTCTTCATGTATTTCGAGTTTAGTGCTTAGTGTATATAGGTTTCGAAATTTCTTTCTAAAATCAGTAGATTGCAAGTATAATTTCGAACCCCTCTTGCATTTTCTTGTTATAATGAGATATGTGTTGGTTTGGAGTTGAGATTTGAGGTGTTTTTGCTTAATTTGGAAAATTTCAGAATATGTTTGCTATGGTCCCTATTTATTTTAGATATCTTTTTGACCTTTTGGAGTGAAAATGAGCTATGTATCATGTATTGATCAATCCTAGATGATGCTTGAACATTTCGTAAATTTCAGCTTGCTAACTTGAGTTGTTTGAGCCCATTTTTGAATTTTTGGATTTATTGATGTCAAGGGGGCTGCCTAGGCTGGTTATTGGTGTTTGGATGGTGCATTGGGTGAGGTTGAGATGGTTAAAAGGTCTGGAGAAGAATGGGTAGTTGGCTGAAGGTTGTGGTCATGCGTATGGAGTGAACCGGTTGAGGTAAATCGGCCTAGAATGGGACTTGATCTAGGTCCGTGTGCGAGGGCTTGGCTCGAGGTTTCATCGGGGTCTAAGGTGTGGTAATGAAGTTGGTATATTGGCTGGAATGGTCTAAGTTTGGGGCAAGAGGATCATAGAGTTGAAGTTGGAGGCATGGGTTGAGTGTGCTAGATAATGACTTTTGTTGGGGCTTGCTGGTGTTTGGTTCATGGGGCTGGCTCGGGAGGTCTGGTCGGGGTGTGGCCTGGTCCTAGGTCAATTTTAGGATGTGGTGGTCGTGTGGGTTCAAATTGGGAGTGTTTTCGGGTTAGTTATGATCAAGTGAACTAGGTCAAGTTATAATATATTGGATTGAGTCCAAGTCGATCTCATAGAGACTATTGTTTAATTACTAAGATATAAATTATATAATTTAAATCTAGGCAAATCAAAATGAGAGATTTTTATTAATTATTCAACTAAATGAATAAACTAAATTATTCTAAAGCAGAAATTTTAATTAAATTTAAAAGCAGAGTAAATTCAAGAAGAATTCAAATTTCAAAAAAATGATCAGGAACACACAACGGTACCAGACATCAATTATTGCCACGTATTGGATTTAATCAAGCAAGAATTATTCACATTCATGATGTAATTCCCTAGAATAATTATTAATCTATTTCTAGAATTAAAAATCCTATTTTTATTTAACAGTCCAATTATTACAAATTGAATTTAATTAAACAACGATGCATTCGCAACTAAGGAATTTCAGCTTTTGCCTAAAATCGAACACTGAAACCGAATACTATTTCTAGTCAATTTAACCATGTGTTGATTAATAATTTTGAAGCTATTTCCTATCTCTTCTTTTTCAAGTCAAGAATATCGAACAACAAACATGCAATTAATTGGCCAGATTAAAAGCAAAAAATATGTGTAAATATTAATCAATAAATATAACATAAATAAAAAATCAATCAATCCAAACATGAACAAAAATCGATAGTCTGGCCCCGGTCAAACGGAGACTACTCTGTAATATCAAAAATAGACAAAAATCTCATGTTTGAATTCATCACAAATAAAATATAAGAAGAAGAATTAGAAAATTTTCTGCGATGGTGCGCGGATCTTGCTTGTATTCTTCTCTCTTCCAAAGCTCTAGTCGTCTTCCAAAAATCTGGAAAAAAGTTCTTTCGAAGTCTGGACCTCTTTTCTTTTATACTTCCCCTCAAAAGCCCTATTTTCGTCCCAAATTAGTGTTCAATATCGCCCAAAATAATAGAGTTCCAAAATTTCCAAATTCTGTGCAAGCTATTTTTTTCCAAATCTGCGACATGCACGGACCCCGGACATGGGTCCGCGTATTAAAATTCAGCGCCAAAACTTTTACGATGATGCACGGACCCTTATCTCAACCAGTGCACAGGGTTCGTGCATTAAACTGCTCACAAATTGTTTTCTTCTTCGATTGTGCATGGACCCTCTTCCAAAACATGCCCAGGGTTCGTGCATTAAAATGCTCTCCAAAATCAATTTTTGAAGGTGCACCGACCCTCTTCCTGAAATTGCACTTGGTCCGTGCATTAAAATGCTCCAGAACAATCTTTATTTGACGGTTCACGGACCCTTATCAAAAGAATGCATAGGGTCCGTGCATAAATCTTCTTCAATTTTCTTGGCTTCTCATGATTTTTCCTTGTCTTTCAGCCAAGTTCCAACATGTCATCGCAATGTTTGACTTCTTCTTCTATTTTCAAGCTTCTCCAATTTCAGTCAAACCTACAAACAAATGAAAGTGTGACTATTTATGCGCAAAACTAGGAATAAAAATGACAGATAAGTACGAATAAGACAAAATAAAATGCCAAATAGAATATAGGATTCGTTCTTATCAAACCCCCCACACTTAGCTTTTGTTCGTCCTCGAACAAATCAGAAGAAAATTATAGATGAAAAAATATCAATGATTTACAACACAGAGTGGCACAATAAAAACCTTTCATTCTACCAAATCTCGTTACACCCAGTCAAAAGCTCATACTTCAAAAATCACAAGTCTCGCTTTCGTCATAATTCAAAACTCGAACACTACCCAGAAAAGATCAACATAATGAGACGTGTGTAGTGTGAGTGTCAGAACTTATACTCTTTAAAAGTTATTCGGTTCAAGGATCCGTCATGTTTATTCATCATTTTTTTTCAACGCCCCATATGCTTGTCTTTCATATCCCTCTCTACTAAATGTTGAACGATTATGACTCGGCTAATAGGTCTTTTAAACTTATAACGTTATGCCACGGCTCACGGCTAAAATAAAACATAGGAATTCAAAAGTGAGAAAAAACAAACAAGTTCTTCATTTAACTCAATGCTCTAATTTCCATCAATTATTGAATTTCATCACAATCTTTTCATTCATCAATACAACCCCTTTTTCTCTCTTTTCCTTACATATTTTTTTTTCACTACCCTTTGAACTCTTTTGGGTATTTTCCACGCCATACACTTTTTTTTTCATTCAAACCCTTCTTTCATTCAAGAATAATTCACTAACTCCTTCAAATATTTTTCTGTAAATCAATTAGGAGTTTTTTGTAAATTTAAAAGCTCTAAAGGGTTTGTTTCTCTCAAAATTCAGGTAGGAAAAGTAGTGTATATGCTAAAAAATTCAGGTAGTCAATGTAGGACATAATAAATGATGAATGGGGTCTAATTGTGTGCCATTGGCACACACCATTCGATTTTTATCAAGCTCAATAGGGTTACTAGGGACAAAAGTGATGCATCAGGTAGGCTCGAAAGGCTCAAACAGTCCAAAGATTGCCTAAATCATTCCTAAGTAACAAGCGTTTGTTTTTTCGCTTCAAGGACTAATCAGACAAGTTCTAGGGATAACTGCTTCAATTTTTTTTCATGAGTTCACCTCTTACCAATTCATAATTAATTTGCACAAGTCTAACAAAAGTGCATGAAATATGTTTCATAAATTCAATGAAAAACTAGTTCAGATCAAAGTCTCTACCTTGAAACAACGGCTCATCTCATTCAATTATAGGCATGATACAGTTTCTCAGGTGATAAAAAAATCTAGCAAACTAATTGGTATGTCATGTAAAACACAAGTGCGGTGCCTCAAAAGATACTCATCTCCTTGTTTTAAAAGTGTTGCTAAGTGATATTACACACAGTGAAATGAACGACTCACCCCCCACACTTTTAACGCGACATTGTCCTCAGTGTTAAGCTAATATAAAAATAAAGCAAGAAAAGGAGCAATAGCAAAAACACTTCCATGAAAAATGTCGACGACCATTCAAACACAAGGAGCGGGTGGTAGCCTGAACAAATAACAACACAACCAACCAACACGCGTAAAGTAGTAAATATACGCACACAAGCACACAAATAAGCATCCAAAAATAATGGCACAAGGAGTAGATAAAATCCAAGTTCCTTATAGTGGCATCCATTCAACACAACCAAACCAGTACTAGAAACGGATAATAGTGTAAATATTCCCTAAAACAATCCACGACATCAAGAACTAAACATCCATAAGAAAATAACTTACAACAGAAATAATAGTAAACAGTTCAACATCCAACAGTCTAGGAAACATACAATCATGCTAATCGTCATCAGAGGGGGAGGCCGACTCGTCCAAATCATCAAGAGCAGCGCGGTCAAAGGGCGACACATGGACGTCAGTGGAGTAGTACTGGGAAGTGGCGTGATGCTCCAGTCGAGCCAGAAGGGTGCGTAGATCATTCATACAGTAAAATATAGCATAGAAGACATGACTTGTGCCCCTCGGAGCTCTAGTGTGCATAGGGGCATCTTCGGGATGATCATCAGCCTGATCAAGAGAGGCTTCTTTCTGCACTCAAGCCTCTCAGGCTTGCTTGATTCTTTCTCCTTGACAGATTTTTCAACCTCAACATCCTCCTTCTCACTTGTTCAGCTACTATGACTGCATTGACGCCCTTCAGATTCTTTTCTGTGTCACTAAGAAGTGAGTCTGGCGCCTGTGTAGCGAACTGGTTCGCCAACTGACCCAATTGGGTTTCCACTCTTTGCATCATGATATCATGATTTTGTCATCTCATCTCGTTCCCAGCTATGTATTTTGAAAGCATATCTTCCAAACTTGAATTATTCTCAGATGGTTTGAAACCCGGTGGAATAGAAGGTCCAGCACCTGTGGAGGTTTAACTGCCTTTGCTGTGTATGCTGTTGAGGAGGATTGAAACATTTTGTCTCAACCAAATTTTCAGCTTGGTTCCATCTAAAATTTCGGTGATTTTTCCAACCCGAATTATATGAGAAACTGAATGGATTATACTGTTGTCGCCCTTGGTTCCCCACATAATTCACCGAATCTCCTTCAAAACTGGCATCCCTTAAAAAAATACATCTGGCATGAATGTAACATTACTTGCTGGTTCTCCAATCTCTTCCGTGTTTTTCTTGGATTTGGACTTGATTCACCTATTTTAATGGTGCTGATTTATTCGCTTGCACTTGAGATACTTGATGAGTCAGTCCATCAAGTTTCGCAGTAATTGCTGTCAGAGCATCCATCTCAAGAATCCGACTTTTTTTTCTCTCCTGTTGTCTTGCCAACCCACATTACTTTCAGCTATGTTTGATATGATTTCAAGTGCTGTTGTTGGAATTTTTCTATAAAGGCGGCCATTGGCAGCTGCATCAAGCATAGAACGCACAGATGAATCAACTCCATAGTAGAAAGTCTCTACTTGTTGGCCTACCGATAGACCATGTACATAACACACTCTCAACATCTTTTTGAATCTTGTCCATGCTGCATTCAATGATTCCCCATCCTTCTGCCTAAAATACATGATTTCATTCCGCAGTTATGTAATTTTAGTTGGTGGAAAATACTTGTGCATGAAGACTTCAATCAGACCATCCCATGTAGTAATCGAACCTTCTAGTAAATCTCGAAGCCACTCTATCGCTTCTCCTTGTAGAGAAAATAGAAATAGCCTCAGCCGAATAGCATCAGTAGTCACTTCATTGAATTTGAAGGTGTCACATATTGACAAAAATTGCTCCAGATGAGCATTCAGATCCTTTAAAAGGCGCCCTTCAAATCTAACTTGAAATTGAATCATCTGAATGATAGATGGTTTAAGTTCAAAAGTATTAGCCTGAACTGCAGGGCGAACAATGCTGGATCCATATCCTCCAATTACTGGTCGATAAAGTTCCATCAAAGTGCGGTTATTCTCATCTTCGGCCATATCTTCAAACTCCTCTTCAGATTCAAAATCAAGAGTCAAGTTATTCTACCTCTGAGCTCTACGTATGCGATGAAGAGTGCTTTCAATCTCCAAATCAAGTGGTACGAGCTTCTTAATGTCTCGATCATGGATCATATAACATGAGATATACTCCTGAAATCAAAATAAAGTGCACCAATCAACCACAAGATTGAAAATTAAATAAAAACTAGTCTCAAATAAATAATCGATCCTAACAGTAAACAAATAGTCCCCGGCAACGGCGCCAAAAACTTGACCGAATATTTCGGTTGGGAAATTCTAGCAAGTGAACTAGGTCAAGTTATAATATAATTGGATTGAGCCTAAGTCGATCCCACAGAGACTATTTTTTTATTACTAAGATATAAATTATTTAATTTAATCTAGGCAAATCAAAATGAGAGATTTTTATCAATTATTCAACTAAATGAAATAAACTAAATTATTCTAAAGCAGAAATTTTAATTAAATTTAAAAGCAGAGTAAATTCAAAAAGAATTCAAATTTCAGAAAAATGACCAAGAACACACAACGGTACCAAACATCAATTATTACCACGTATTGGATTTAATCAAGCAAGAATTTTTCACATTCACGATGAAATTTCCTAGAATAATTATTAATCTATTTCTAGAATTAACAATCCTATTTTTATTTAACAGTCCAATTATTTCTAATTGAATTTAATTATACAAAAATGCATTCACAACTCTGGAATTTTAGCTTTCGCCTAAAATCGCACACTGAAACCAAATACTATTTCTAGTCAGTTTAACCATGTGTTGATTAATATTTTTTAATCTATTTTCAATCTCTTATTTTTCAAGTCAAGATCGAACAATAAACATGCAATTAATTGGCCAGATTAAAAGCAAAAAATAGGTGTAAATATTAATCAATAAATATAACATAAATAAAAAATCAGTCAATCCAAACATAAACAATAATCGATAGTCTGGCCCTATAGTGGCCCCGGTCAAAGGACGACTACTCCATAATATCAAAAATAAACAAAAATCTCATGTTTGAATTCATAAAAAATAAAATAGAAGAAGAAGAATTAGAAAATTCTCAGGGATGGTGCACGAATCTTGCTTGTGTTCTTCTCTCTTCCAAAGCTCTAGTCGTCTTCCAAAAATCTGGAAAAAAGTCCTTTCAAAGTCGGGCCCTCTTTTCTTTTATACTTCCCCTCAAAAAGCCCTATTTTAATCCCAAATAAGTGTTCAATATCGCCCAAAATAATAAAGTTCCAAAATTCCCAAATTCTGCGCGAACTATTTTTTTTCTAAATCTACGACATGCACGGACCCTGGACATGGGTCCATGCATAGGTTCGTGTATTAAAATTCAATGCCAATCTTTTTACGATGATGCACGGACCCTTATCCCGACCAGTGCACAGGGTCTGTGCATTAAAATGCTCACAAATTGTTTTTTTTTCGATTGTGCACGGACCCTCTTCTAAAACATGCCCAGTGTCCGTGCATTAAACTGCTCTCAAAAATCAATTTTTGAAGGTGCACGGACCCTCTTCCAGAAAGTGCACAGGGTCCGTGCATTAAACTGCTTCAGAACAATCTTTATTCGACGGTGCACGGACCCTTATCAAGAGAATGAACAGGGTCCGTGCATGAATCTTCTTCAATTTTCTTGGCTTTTCATGATTTTTCCTTGTCTTTCGGCCAAGTTCTAACGTGTCATCACAATGTTTGACTTCTTCTTCTGTATTCAAGCTTCTTCAATTTCAGCCAAACCTACAAAAAAATAAAAGTGTGACTATTTATGCGTAAAACTAGGAATAAAAATTCTAAATAAGCACGAATACGACAATATAGAATGCCAAATAGACTATAGGATTCGTGCTTATCAGGCGTCGGGAGGGATCTCGGCGTCTTTACCGGCATAGTACTGTAGTCATTGATCGATCAAACAAAAAAGGTCACAATCGAGGATCTAAATTCACGGAGGAAAGTTCAAAGTTTAAGTTGAAGAAAGTTTATGTTTGAAGGCGTTAGTAAAGTCAAAGTTTCAAGTGTGAGTGTCAGTTAAAGTGAAGCGTGAGTTTGAGTTTAAAGTTAAATTTATGAAAGTTAAGTTTAAAGGCATGAATGGAGTTGAAGAATCAAGCGTGATTTTTGTTTAAAGGCGTGAGTTCATTGCATGCGACTTTTTTTTATAGTTACAAGTCTCATTTCCTTTTATCTTTAAGACTCTTTTTCGAGAAAGTTTCAAGGTATTATAAGTACTAGTATTTTAAATATCGTGCATGTATTTTAAACCTTCGCTACTACATGGTTTATACTTGTTGAGCCTTTAGGCTCACTACTTTTCTTGTTGCACGTTAGAATTTTGTTGAGATCGAAGGACATGACTCTCGAGTGGACTGCAATGCGGGCACGACATATCCCTCCGACCTATGCTGGTCTTCCACAGTTATTTTAAATGTTTAGTTGCAATGTCCTTTACTTTGTCTATTGGATTGATGTAACTTTAAGAATTTCTAGTTTATGTTTTAGTTATTAGAAAATTAATCATATTGTCATTGTGTATGATTCAAAAATTTTAGCAGAGGATTTTTATGCTTCATTTCCGTATTTCAGAGATTCTTTTACTGTTTGCTTATTTAGTGATAATTATGTATGTGAATAGTATTATGGGGTACTATTGACCTGTCTAGTATAAGTTTAGAGAGTTTATTTTCCGCGTCTTGTTGTTTCGTTCAATCTGTTAGTGTGCTGGTTGAGACAGGTGGTTTGTTAATGTTTTAAAAATGTCATGTCGAAATTTTTTTGAAAAATCTCGCATTTGTTTAGTTATTTATTATTATTTATTTATGTGAGGTTAGAGTCGTTTTAAATATGATGCATGAAACATGAGATGACTTGGGTGACTGGTCAACTACTTACTTATGCTCAGACTAGGCTCCAATAAGTATGTAGAACCATATGAGAATCTGACTACCGGGTAACTCACGCACTCACCTAGACCATCATAGTATCAGTTTCCATGAATTTTGGTATCTCTCGGTGTCAGAAAGTAATAATAGGTGTAGGTGTAATGGACTGGGCCTCTGCTCTGCCCTCTCTGGGCTCTGCTCTGGCCCAGCCATACTCATGGCCTTCTCCCCACCTGGAAAGGGGAGTTTCATGCCCTCCCCAAGACTCGAACATGCACCACCAGGCTTTAAGTGCATATTCTTTCGGCCCTTTTATGTAATGGACTGGGCCTCTGCTCTGCCCTCTCTGGGCTCTGCTCTGGCCCAGCCATACTCATGGCCTTCTCTCCACCTGGAAAGGGGAGTTTCATGCCCTTCTCAAGACTCGAACATGCACCACCAGGATTTAAGTGCATATTCTTTCGGAGTCTTGGTACCATTGAGGAGATCTCCTCAATGGTACCAAGACTCCGAAAGAATATGCACTTAAAGCCTGGTGGTGCATGTTCGAGTTTTGAGAAGGGCATGAAACTCCCCTTTCCAGGTGGGGAGAAGGCCATGAGTATGGCTGGGCCAGAGCAGAGCCCAGAGAGGGCAGAGCAGAGGCCCAGTCCATTACAGTAGGGCTGAGCGACCCTACGATAAAGGTTATATTGAAAGAGATACGACTCAACATGTATGTTGTAAGGTCCAAAATCCACTAGCTTGATCACGATGATTTTAAATGATATATATGATTTTATGCATGATATTTAATTGTTATGATTAATTGTATATGATGATATGATATGCCTGATATTTATTGTGTTGCAAGCTATTTACTGTTTTCACGTTTGGAATTAATTCTGGACTGAAGGAACGAGTCTAGCCTTAGAACAAGTTAAGAAAATGTTTTATTTTTTATTAAAATTTTAAAGTTGATGCAGTGTATTTTATTAGTTGGGTGAAAGAATTTTTGAATTTTGTTTGCAACTAATGGGCCGAAATAAGCCCATTAGTCACAAACTGAGTAGGCTTTCAAAGAAATCTATCAGTTTCTTTTTCCTCACTTTGGACACCGCCTCCTTCCCCTTTCTCCCACTTTTACGTTCAAACTGCATCAAGCCAGGGCAGAATTATCTTTCGTTGGATGCCTTGATGCGAGGGATGGCAACACAAATGGGCTTGGACCCATCCATCTACCTCGTGCCATCGTCGTACCCGTCGCCTTTCCATTTCCAGTATGTTGCTCCGTCGAGAGATTTTGATGTTGGTGTACCACCATCTGAGGATGAGGACGAGTAACCGAGGGAGTTTTCTTTTTAAGTTTTTATTCTTCTTTTTGCATTTTGTTTCATTTTTCACTTTATTTTGTCATGTTGTGGTTGCTTATTTTTGTTGTCTATGTTTGAGGCATTGGGAACAATGTTTTACTCTAGTATGGGGGGTTAGTTTGCATTTATGTGTTTAGTTGTGTCGTCATGCATGTGTTTCATGTCAAATTCGGATGACAAAATGGGAGTCTATGATGATTATGAAAATAACACAAATAATAGGTGTTTGTTTTTGCATATTTTGTCCCTAGAGTTGAGTGAAAAAAAAAAAACATCTGATTGTACTGTGAATAATTTTATGCACAATTTTTAAACCATTAAATTGTACCAAAAGTGATGAAGTTGTGGTTGCTTGATTATTGAACGACACTATATGTTTAGCAAACTCAAAATGTAATCTTGTGATATCTCGTTATACACTAGTAGCACATATATGATCTCGGCACACCCCTTCGCTTACACTATAATTGTTCCACCCCACTGAGATGAAATTATGAGACACCCTCATTAATTATAAATGGTTAGTGTGTCTTGGTTGCTTTACTTGAATTGAATTCTTCTTTGAGTCCTAGTTGCAAGATAACTTTTCAGCTATTTATTGTCATTTTACATATTAATTCAATCTTAATTGAATACAAAAAATATTTTATTATTATTTTATCTAGATTAAGTAAAATAATTACAACTTGGTAATCATTTATCGATCTTTATGGGACGATCCGAAATCAAACCCGGTTTAATATAATTTTACCTAGTGCACTTGCTAGTCCCAACTGATTTCGTCGGTCAGGATTCACGTGTTGTCACCATAAAAAAAAACAGGGGATTCGAGTCTTTTCTGTATTTGCTGATCCACCTTTGTACACCCGTATCCGGAAAGCACAGTACTCGGATCCAAAGATGAAAAAGTTAGCCCCACTTGCTTAGGGACATAACACTTTTGGTTTCATCTTCAGGAAATTGGTATGTTTTGTTTTTGTGACAAGGTAGTTGTACCCGATGATCCGACATTGCGTGAGGAGATTTTTTCACAATCCCATCGGAGCAGGTTTACCATACACCCAGGCAATATGAAAATGTACAAGGATCTGCATACGAGATTCTGATGGAAGGGATAAAGAACAGTGTATATCATTTTGCATCCAAATACCTTGTCTTTTAGCAGTTCAAGGTCAAGAATCGTCGACTTGGATGTTTGCATCAGAGTTTAGAGATTCTAGAATAGAAGTGAGAGCATGTGACATGGATTTTGTCACCCACTTATCGATGTTTTCTAGGTACTGTGATGCAATCTAGGTTATCGTGGACAGGTTATCCAAGTTAGCTCATTTCCTTCCGTATAACTGAGATTTAACCTTTGATTGTATGACCTGATTTTACATTCAGGATATTGTATAGTTGTATGGGATTCCACTGAGTATATTCGGTGACAGATATCCGAGGTTTACCTCACTGTTTTGGAGTAGATTCCAGTAGGCCTTGGGCACTATGCTGAGTCCGATTACAGCATATCATCCAGAGACTAACGGACATTCATATAGAACTATACGTATGCTTGACAATATGCTCAGAGCTTCATGGATTTGTTCTGTCTTGTCGAGATCATTTCCTCTAGTCAAGTTTGTCTACAATAACAGTTACCACCGTAGTATTGGCATGACACCCTTTGCGGCATTTTACGGGCATCTTTGTCGCACACCTTTGTTTAGGGATGAGGTTGGGTAGCGACAGGTTGAGGGACCAGAGTTGGTACAGCATATTACATATAAGGTAGACTTGATTAGGCGGAGAGTCAGAGCTGCTCAAGATATACATTCTAGTTATTCTGACACTCAGTGTAGGCCCTTATAGTTTAAGATGGGAGAGCATGTGTTTATGAGGGTTTCACCTTTCCAGAAATTGATGAGATTTTGCCTGAAGGGAAAGTTAGCGCCGATGTTCATCAGACCATTCCAGACCTTGGAAAAGTTCAGAGATCTGTCTTATATTTTGGCATTACCATCTTATCTCTCTAGTATTCACGATGTATTCCACGTATCCTCGTTTCAACAGTATGTGGCCGATGAGTCGCATTTCTTTCATCCGACCAAGGTTCAGCTAGATCCAGATATATCATACATGAAGATACCACTCAAGATTATCAGCAGGAAGGATAAAGTACACCGGAACAAGCGCATACCCTGGATCATAATTCAATGGTAGCATAGAGGCACAGAAGAAGCTACCCAGAGCCTGAAATTCGTATGTGGTAGGAGCATCCTGAGTTGTTTTAAATTGTATTTGTTTACCTTTCAACAGTTGTAATTGTAAAATTTCAGATGTAATAAGCTATGTTTCTCATTGTCATTTTGATTGTACACCCTATTGGGTCCGTTTTTACATACAAACCATGATTTTGATAATGACAAAAATTGTTGTTATATTTCTAACATATTTACTTGAGTGTATAGTTGGTTGATCACAAATTATAAGAGATAAGGTGTTGAAATATAATTTCAGCACAACTTAGTCTCTGGCGCAACTTCTTGTTTCGAGCATATCTAATAGCTCGATGATCCAAATGACCAGTCGCCAAAAACCGTTGAACAGCCAACTCAAAAGGCCTCAAGTTATAATTCAGACCAGCTGGACCAATTTAGATGTTAGCTAGGTCAAACTAGTGCTTCAACATTAAACTGGACTAATTTGTGACAACAAGCAGTTTGACAAACCAGCTCTGGTATTTAAGTCATATCTTGCAGCTCGGTTATCCAAATGAAATGATTCAGAATGCGTTACGAATCTAAGAACATGATCTAAAAATCATATTCACAAGTCGAGGTCTGAATCCGAGCATAAAGAGCTGTTAAACAGCATTGAAATCTCTGGGTTGCAATTATTTTCTGCAGAATTTTTGGCAGAGTCTAGTATTTCGAGTATATCTCTCTCATAAAAACTCGAAATGGAGTGATTCTTGATTCCATAGAAATATAAGACGAAGAGCTACATTTTTCATGTTCGTCACTTTGCCCAAAAATCAACAAATCATGCTCTTACTGCTCCCTCAATTTCCGACTTATTCACTTAAAGTGCCGACTGCTCCCCGATTTTTTTGTTCTCAATTGTTTTGGAGAAGGTCTGTTTTTTCAAGCATAACTATTTCATATGAAATCCAAATTGATTGATTCTTGATGGTTTGGAAAGCTAAGACGAGGAGCTACAACTTTTATGTTCATCACGTCCCAAACATCAATGAATCATGCTCCAACTGCTCCCTCAAGTTCCAGTTGCTTCACAACTACTTCAGCTCGACTGCTCCAGGAAGCAGTCCAAGACTAAACCAGTCCATATTAGGAAAATGTATAGCAATGGGAATTTGAAACATATGGCTGACAGAATGAATACAAAGAATCATATTTATGATCACTATACATACGAAGAGAGAAAATAATTGTATCTAACAAAAATATCACTCTTCGAGCCTATATACACAATATCTTGAAGATCAAATACAAGATTTTGAGGCAGATCTAAAGCATGGGAAGCCTACTTGAAGAAATTAGCTAGAATGAGAGCAAACCCAAGAAGGAGAGCCAAAATAGATATATCACCTTTGTGAGAGCTTTTTTCCAATGTTTGAGAATACATTTGAGAGATAAATATAATTTCAAAAATCATTTCCTCACAAACACAATCACTCACATATACAAGATAGATGAGCTTCAAATATTAGTTGAGTGAAAGTCTTCACACAAAGAAATTAAAATTTTTGTTTGTAGTCTTGGCATAAGAGACGTTAAACATTATGCGGATTATGAGGTTGAGATCTACAATCGAGTGTGCTAGGAGTTTTGATCTAGGAAACGGATAAGTCTTACGATTGAAGTGGATTGTATACAAAATATTGTATAAACCAAAGTTTTCTAGTTGATTCTTCCCGTGAGGTTGAAGGGGTGACGTAGGATTTTTGTCTCCAAACATCCATAAAAAAATTTGTGTCTCTTTACTTTATTGCATTTACTTGTTGTTGATTATTTTGAGTGTCTTTCGTTTGGTTTGAAAACCAAAATCAATATAATCTCTCAGTGTTCGTTTCATTCTTGAGCATTTCAAGAACGAGTTATTGTAGCTCAAATAATCTCTCCAAATCGATCATATCAATTGTATCAGAGAGGATTGTTCTTGAAAGAGCATTTAAAACTAATTTTATCTTCAAAATTTTGAATTTTGATATTTTTCTGACATATATATGCATAGTTGACTTTTCTGGCATCTTGTTGCGACTTTGGGGAAAATAACATAACTCCTTGCTCGGGTGTCCAAATGACAAATCGCTCTTTGCATTGCAAACTAGACTCGTATTAGATTGCAGCAGTATAAAATTTGCAGTTTGGTCATGTACGAGAAAAAGGAGTTTATTTTTTAAATTCGAACTATGCTGCTGCGGCAGAAAATAAATCATGGACAAGAGTTGGTGTTTTTGTCAAGAAGTTGAAGTATGTTGCACTAATTGATTGAAGAGACTTATTGCCTCGAATCACAGCCATACATAGTCAAGAAATCTCGATACACTTGTTCTAAAATTAGCTTTAAGAGAGGATTTTAGTTTGAATGTCATCTTGATATTTTACTTGTGCTAGCATGTTCTTAATATTAAGAATGTTTAATCATTTCTCTTACATTAGTGGTTGTGCTTAAACATTATAAATGGACGCTTAAATTCTTTATGAATATTTTAGTTGGCATGTCAATCTTAGCTTTATGTTGCTTGATAGTTTGAGATAACTTTGTCCAATCATAATAAAGTTTGCTAGTGTCTCAGCTTCATTTATTTGTATTAATTATATCACTTTATTTTCTTTTTTTGAGACTGATTTTCTTATGCATTATATTCATATTTTTAAAATCATTAAATGGCTTTTATCAAGGGGGAGAAATGATAGAAAATTCAGTTGAGCATATTGGATTTAACCCTCTATTTCTACAAACTTTTTTTATTCAAACTTTGAAGGAGAACTCATAATTTCTCATATATTCGAACTTTTTTTTATTTTCATAAAAAGGAAAGAAATATGTTTCATAAAAATATGTTTTCATGCTTTGCATTTCTTGAGTTTTATTGTTCATATTTTTATCCAGGTTTTGTGATCATCGATAAAAAATGGAGAGATTGTTGAGTTTGTTTTTACAGATCAATCTTGATTTTGATGATGAAAATTTTTTTTTGTTATGTTTCTAACATATTTACTTGAGTGTATAGTTGGTTGATCACATATTAAAAGAGATAAGGTGTTGAAATATAATTTCAGCACAACTTAGTCTCTGGTGCAGCTTCTTGATTCGAGCATATTTCATAGCTCGGTGATCCAAATGACCAGTCACCAAAAACTGTTGAAAAACCATCTTAAAAGGCTTCAAGTAATATTTCAGATCAGTCGAACCAATTCGGATGTTAGTTAGGTCAAACTCGTGCCTCAACATTGAACTAGACGAATTTATGACAACAAGCAGTTTGACAAACAAGTTTTGGTATTTTTACCATATCTTGCACCTCGGTTATCCAAATTGAATCATTCAGCATGCGTTAAGAAGCTAAGAACATGATCTACAAATCATCTTCACACAAATAAATTAAAGAGAGATGAGCTTCAAAGTTTAGTTGAATGAATGTTTTCACACAAAAAAATTAAAGTTTGTGTTTGAAGTCTTGGCGTAAGAGATATTAAACATTATGCGGATTGTTAGGTTGAGGCCTACAATTGAGTATGCTAGGAGTTTCAATCTAAGGAAGGGATAAGTCCTACGATTGAAGTGGGATGTATACAAAGGATTGTATAAATTAAAGTCTTCAAGTGCATCCCGTGAGAAAGAAGGACTGACGTAGGAGTGTTGTCTCCGAACATCCATAAACAAAAATTAGTGCCTCTTTAATTTACTACATTTACTTCTTGTTGATGTTTTGGATTTCATTGTTTCCAAATGATTTACAAAATGTTTTATCGATTTCTAAGAAAGATTATTTTTAGTTTCTTCCTCTTGATTTAAAAACCAAACTCGATATAATCTCTTGGTGCTTGGTTCATTTTTGAAAATTTCAAGAAAGAGCTATTGTAACTCAAATATTCTTCCCAAATAGATCTTATCACACCCTAGTCTTGATTTTAAGGACGAAATCTCTTAAGTTGAGGACAATGTAAAAACCCAAATACTATTTTAAGTCAATTAAATATTAAATATGATTAAGGGTTATCATTTAAACAAATCAATTTCATAATCAAGTTCAAAGCTAGGAATTTGTTATTCGAATTCACTGGAGAGTTAAGGACCGAAGAATAGTTCAGAAGCACCGAATTGTTCAGGAGTTGAGTTTGGCTGTAGAGGAGTTCGGAAGATCCGAACTGCAAATGAACTGGGTACCAAGACACACAGGTCAAGAAAGAAGCTCATGGACCGGGCCCAGGGTATATAGCACGCTACGCTGCTGCCTCAGGAGGTGGCTCATATACCCAGTGAATAATGGTGACCTGATACTAGTACATGTGTCCAACCATCAAGGTGACCGGACACAAGACTTACGTATCGTACCATCCACAAACTCGTGGGGTGAGCGCCCTATTACAGGATAACTCTAGAAAACAATCTCAATATACTCGTTTATGCAACATACAGTCATGACATGCTGTATATAAAGGCATATAAACATGCAATTACATAATACATGCAAGCACATAATACATGCATACTCATCTGGATATCTCGAATAATATTTCCGTACCTTACTAAGGCAGATCCTATGTAGTAGCCCGTACCCGAAATCAGTGATTAAAGGATTAATCAACGCTAATTAAACAAATTGGGTATCGGACAGATCGGAAGCTCCGATGAGCGATCGGAAGCTCCGATCGAATTACGTTAGGCATGACGTGTGGCAGGATCGGAAGCTCCGATCACCCCTATCCGAAGTCAACCAGTGATACTTTGACACGTGGCAGATGAGGATCTTCGAAAACTCCGATGGCAGGATCGGACGTTCCGATCGAGGAACGGAAGTTCCGATCGTGGTCTAAAAATAGAAGGCCGAGGCTTTACTTTGATTTGCCAATTCCGAGAATTCCCTCTCCTTTTAGACGTTTTCGAGTTGTTCTAGTCTTCTTAGTGTAACACCCGGAAATTTTAATACGTAAATTCGCATGCATAATTAGGGAAATTGATTATTTAAAAATTTATATTTGGGTTAAATGACATTTATGTGTTATTATGTGAATTATATGCATGATTTAAATTTATTTTATCATTTAACCCGCAGTTATTGTATTTTTAGATTTTTAAGAATTTTATTGAGTTAATCGCGTAGACGGGACCGTGGACGGACGAGATACCAATATTTTTTTTAGCCAAAAATATTTTATGAGTTTTATGAGGCTTAAAATATTATTTTAATGTATTTTGTCAAGAAAATTTTAGTATTTATTTATATATTTATTTAAGAGTTGATTTTTAGCCAAAATAAGTCATTTTAATGACTTTTATTAATTTTTAAAAATACTATAAATTAGTATTTCGGGATTTTAATTTATTATGAGATTGGTAAGTATTTTAGGAGTTTAAAATGTTATATTTTATGATTATATTATCTAACTAATAAATTTATACCAATTATTGACCTATATCTACCCAAAATAAAACACTCCCTACCCTACGTTGTCTCCCTTAGCCGCCTTCAACCCTCTCCTACCCTCACCATCAGATTTTCAGAATTTCTTCAACCTCCATAGCCGATTCTTCAAGGATTTTTGGTGGTTTTTCATTCGTTCGTCGTCCCGGAGCCCCGAATACGCAATAGTCCTCGTATTTAATTTAAAAGGCATGTCTAAAACTTTTATTTGGCCACCATATAAGCTATTAATCATGCATGACGTGTTTTATATCAGACTTTTCATGGAAATTTAGAGTTTATGCATGTATGCTTTGTATTGATGCATGTTCTTGCTTCTTTGGGTCATGATTCACGTTTTTGCCAAGCATGGTACGGTCCAGGGCTGAGGGCTCGAGTCAGAGGGGTCCCAGGGTGCCTTAGGGTCGAGTTTGTTCAGAGTTTTAAGGTGTCATAGGCTGGAAACGAAGCTATTCACTTCTGATGCACACAGACGCACAGGTTAGGGCTTTGGAAAGAGAGGGGTCGTTCTCCTTCCTGAGGCCATGGATTTGTGCGTGGTTTGTTGGGTTTAAAAGATTTAGATGTTGGCTAAAATTGAGAAGTGGTTTCACGGTCTTTTGTTGTCGGAGGAAGCCGCACGAACGAAAGTTTGGCGACTGCTCAGTCTGCGCGCAAGGAGGAGGAAGGCGTCTGGTGCAGAGCTTCGTTCTCACTCCTCGGGCCATGGTTTGGTCTGATTCTTGTTGTGTTAGAACCCCCTGGATGTGGGCTATCCATGGGCGGTGGTGCTCCGGCCATGGGCGAGCAGCAGCCATTCCAGCCGAGAAGAGAAGGAGAGGGGTGATCGGGTTTGGGGTTTGGGGGGTTGCTGGGTCGGGTTATGGGTCAGGGTTGAGTGCTGGGTCGGGTCAGGTAGTCATGGGTCGGGTTAAGTCGGTTCGGGTCCGGGTTAGGTGGGCCGGACTTGAGTATTTTAATTTTTAAATGTTTAATGTTTTAATTGGTTTTTGGGCCAATTAATTAGAAATAAAATTATTTGGACCTCCAAATAATTTTATTTGGGCCTTAAATAATTTATTTAAGTTAGCACAATGATTCTTATGGGCTTGGGAGTCCATGAGAATTTTTGGGCCAGTCTAGAGTTTTATTGGGCTTAAGTTAAGTAATTGGGCTTAAATATTTTATTTAGGTCAAGTTAAGTTTAATTAAGTTATTTGGGCTAAAATATGATTATTAGATTTTATTTAAGTTTAATGGGCTTAGAGTGAGTGATCAGCAGTTTGGACCAACCCATGAAAATAAACTAAGTCCGGAATATATATTTAATTATTTTTATGCATGAAGTCTATTTTAAGTAAAAGTATAT
Source organism: Henckelia pumila (assembly GCF_033568475.1). Lineage (NCBI taxonomy): Eukaryota > Viridiplantae > Streptophyta > Magnoliopsida > Lamiales > Gesneriaceae > Henckelia > Henckelia pumila. The sequence goes on from NC_133121.1 coordinate 199,766,017, forward strand.
TTATTATTAAAATTAATTAAATATATATTACGGACATATTTTAAGTGCATGCATACATGAAATATTTTATGATGTGTTTATGATTAAGAATTGAGCATGAAAAATATTTATATAGAAATTGAAGTGATGTGACAACATAGAAGTGGTTTTACCACTGACACAGAGGTAGTTCTACTACCGGCATAGAAGTGGTTTTACCACTGGCACAGAGGTAGTTTACTACCAGCATAGAGGTGGATTTATCCACCACCACGTACGATGGTTCTTTAGACTGATCAGTCGGCACAGTTACTAGTCACATTCATGGATATGACCATACTCAGTTTTTATGTTTATGACATGCTCAATTATGTTATGTATGATGAAGAAAGTTATGTTATGTTTATGATTTATGATTCAGCATTTATGTTATGAAAAATGTTTCCATGCATGCTCATGTACATGTATATGTATTAGTATCTACGTGATGCATTATTTTTAACCTTGTTATAAAGGATTAGACATGTTGAGCCCCTAGGCTCACTACGCTTATATGGTGCAGGTGAGCATGATGACATTTATGTAGCTCCTACCGGTGGTGAGGACGTATGAGCTCACGGAGCAGTGGACCCCGTGACCGTCGCAGTTATTTAGTCTATTATGATGGAATTTTGAAACATGTTTTATTTTATTATTATTCCGCATATGAGATTTTTCAGCAGCATTGTTTATCATTTAAATTGATGCATGAAACATTTTTAAGGATTTATTTATTTATTTAATATTTTTCAGGTTATTTAAGAAATATATGTTATTTTTATATACATATATGTATGGGCGTATATGTATAGTATTATAAAAAAAAAAAAGTTTTTCCGCATTTTATTAGTAGTAGGCGTTTCAATTGGTATCAGAGCACGGTCCTTGGAGGGGTCTATCTGCCACGTGAAGCTCAGAAATCCTACTACCGGTCTGTAAGTTTTAAATGTTTTATTATGATTTATCAGGAGCATATGTTATGACTTAAGACTTTATGTTATCAAAGTTTTAAAATACTTAGTTATGCATTGCGATTTACGTGACTTTGGGATATTGAAACTTGAAAACTAGATAACTAATCGTGGAGTTAGTAAACTAGAATTTTGAGGGACATCGTTATTAGAGTTTGATCAGTCGAATTTCGAGGACGAAATTCAATTTAAGGGGGTGGGGGGGGGGAGAATTGTAACACCCGGAAATTTTAATACGTAAATTCGCATGCATAATTAGAGAAATTGATTATTTAAAAATTTATATTTGGGTTAAATGACATTTATGTGTTATTATGTGAATTATATGCATGATTTTAATTTATTTTATCATTTAACCCGCAGTTATTGTATTTTTAGATTTTTAAGAATTTTATTGAGTTGATTGCGTAGACGGGACCGTGGACGGATGAGATACCAATATTTTTTTAGCCAAAAATATTTTACGAGTTTTATGAGGCTTAAAATATTATTTTAATGTATTTTGTCAAGAAAATTTTAGTATTTATTTATATATTTATTTAAGAGTTGATTTTTAGCCAAAATAAGTCATTTTAATGACTTTTATTAATTTTTAAAAATAATATAAATTAGTATTTCGGGATTTTAATTTATTATGAGATTGGTAAGTATTTTAGGAGTTTAAAATGTTATATTTTATGATTATATTATCTACATAATAAATTTATACCAATTATTGACCTATATCTACCCAAAATAAAACACTCCCTACCCTACGTTGTCTCCCTTAGCCGCCTTCAACCCTCTCCTACCCTCACCATCAGATTTTCAGAATTTCTTCAACCTCCATAGCCGATTCTTCAAGGATTTTTGGTGGTTTTTCATTCGTTCGTCGTCCCGGAGCCCCGAATACGCAATAGTCCTCGTATTTAATTTAAAAGGCATGTCTAAAACTTTTATTTGGCCACCATATAAGCTATTAATCATGCATGACGTGTTTTATATCAGACTTTTCATGGAAATTTAGAGTTTATGCATGTATGCTTTGTATTGATGCATGTTCTTGCTTCTTTGGGTCATGATTCACGTTTTTGCCAAGCATGGTACGGTCCAGGGCTGAGGGCTCGAGTCAGAGGGGTCCCAGGGTGCCTTAGGGTCGAGTTTGTTCAGAGTTTTAAGGTGTCATAGGCTGGAAACGAAGCTATTCACTTCTGATGCACACAGACGCACAGGTTAGGGCTTTGGAAAGAGAGGGGTCGTTCTCCTTCCTGAGGCCATGGATTTGTGCGTGGTTTGTTGGGTTTAAAAGATTTAGATGTTGGCTAAAATTGAGAAGTGGTTTCACGGTCTTTTGTTGTCGGAGGAAGCCGCACGAACGAAATTTTGGCGACTGCTCAGTCTGCGCGCAAGGAGGAGGAAGGCGTCTGGTGCAGAGCTTCGTTCTCACTCCTCGGGCCATGGTTTGGTCTGATTCTTGTTGTGTTAGAACCCCCTGGATGTGGGCTATCCATGGGCGGTGGTGCTCCGGCCATGGGCGGCAGCAGCCATGGAATGGCTGCTGCTCGCCCAGCCGAGAAGAGAAGGAGAGGGGTGATCGGGTTTGGGGTTTGGGGGGTTGCTGGGTCGGGTTATGGGTCAGGGTTGAGTGCTGGGTCGGGTCAGGTAGTCATGGGTCGGGTTAAGTTGGTTCGGGTCCGGGTAAGGTGGGCCGGACTTGAGTATTTTAATTTTTAAATGTTTAATGTTTTAATTGGTTTTTGGGCCAATTAATTAGAAATAAAATTATTTGGACCTCCAAATAATTTTATTTGGGCCTTAAATAATTTATTTAAGTTAGCACAATGATTCTTATGGGCTTGGGAGTCCATGAGAATTTTTGGGCCAGTCTAGAGTTTTATTGGGCTTAAGTTAAGTAATTGGGCTTAAATATTTTATTTAGGTCAAGTTAAGTTTAATTAAGTTATTTGGGCTAAAATATGATTATTAGATTTTATTTAAGTTTAATGGGCTTAGAGTGAGTGATCAGCAGTTTGGACCAACCCATGAAAATAAACTAAGTCCGGAATATATATTTAATTATTTTTATGCATGAAGTCTATTTTAAGTAAAAGTATATTTATTATTAAAATTAATTAAATATATATTACGGACATATTTTAAGTGCATGCATACATGAAATATTTTATGATGTGTTTATGATTAAGAATTGAGCATGAAAAATATTTATATAGAAATTGAAGTGATGTGACAACATAGAAGTGGTTTTACCACTGACACAGAGGTAGTTCTACTACCGGCATAGAAGTGGTTTTACCACTGGCACAGAGGTAGTTTACTACCAGCATAGAGGTGGATTTATCCACCACCACGTACGATGGTTCTTTAGACTGATCAGTCGGCACAGTTACTAGTCACATTCATGGATATGACCATACTCAGTTTTTATGTTTATGACATGCTCAATTATGTTATGTATGATGAAGAAAGTTATGTTATGTTTATGATTTATGATTCAGCATTTATGTTATGAAAAATGTTTCCATGCATGCTCATGTACATGTATATGTATTAGTATCTACGTGATGCATTATTTTTAACCTTGTTATAAAGGATTAGACATGTTGAGCCCCTAGGCTCACTACGCTTATATGGTGCAGGTGAGCATGATGACATTTATGTAGCTCCTACCGGTGGTGAGGACGTATGAGCTCACGGAGCAGTGGACCCCGTGACCGTCGCAGTTATTTAGTCTATTATGATGGAATTTTGAAACATGTTTTATTTTATTATTATTCCGCATATGAGATTTTTCAGCAGCATTGTTTATCATTTTAAATTGATGCATGAAACATTTTTAAGGATTTATTTATTTATTTAATATTTTTCAGGTTATTTAAGAAATATATGTTATTTTTATATACATATATGTATGGGCGTATATGTATAGTATTATAAAAAAAAAAAAGTTTTTCCGCATTTTATTAGTAGTAGGCGTTTCAATTGGTATCAGAGCACGGTCCTTGGAGGGGTCTATCTGCCACGTGAAGCTCAGAAATCCTACTACCGGTCTGTAAGTTTTAAATGTTTTATTATGATTTATCAGGAGCATATGTTATGACTTAAGACTTTATGTTATCAAAGTTTTAAAATACTTAGTTATGCATTGCGATTTACGTGACTTTGGGATATTGAAACTTGAAAACTAGATAACTAATCGTGGAGTTAGTAAACTAGAATTTTGAGGGACATCGTTATTAGAGTTTGATCAGTCGAATTTCGAGGACGAAATTCAATTTAAGGGGGTGGGGGGGGGGGGGGGAGAATTGTAACACCCGGAAATTTTAATACGTAAATTCGCATGCATAATTAGAGAAATTGATTATTTAAAAATTTATATTTGGGTTAAATGACATTTATGTGTTATTATGTGAATTATATGCATGATTTTAATTTATTTTATCATTTAACCCGCAATTATTGTATTTTTAGATTTTTAAGAATTTTATTGAGTTGATTGCGTAGACGGGACCGTGGACGGACGAGATACCAATATTTTTTTAGCCAAAAATATTTTACGAGTTTTATGAGGCTTAAAATATTATTTTAATGTATTTTGTCAAGAAAATTTTAGTATTTATTTATATATTTATTTAAGAGTTGATTTTTAGCCAAAATAAGTCATTTTAATGACTTTTATTAATTTTTAAAAATAATATAAATTAGTATTTCGGGATTTTAATTTATTATGAGATTGGTAAGTATTTTAGGAGTTTAAAATGTTATATTTTATGATTATATTATCTACATAATAAATTTATACCAATTATTGACCTATATCTACCCAAAATAAAACACTCCCTACCCTACGTTGTCTCCCTTAGCCGCCTTCAACCCTCTCCTACCCTCACCATCAGATTTTCAGAATTTCTTCAACCTCCATAGCCGATTCTTCAAGGATTTTTGGTGGTTTTTCATTCGTTCGTCGTCCCGGAGCCCCGAATACGCAATAGTCCTCGTATTTAATTTAAAAGGCATGTCTAAAACTTTTATTTGGCCACCATATAAGCTATTAATCATGCATGACGTGTTTTATATCAGACTTTTCATGGAAATTTAGAGTTTATGCATGTATGCTTTGTATTGATGCATGTTCTTGCTTCTTTGGGTCATGATTCACGTTTTTGCCAAGCATGGTACGGTCCAGGGCTGAGGGCTCGAGTCAGAGGGGTCCCAGGGTGCCTTAGGGTCGAGTTGTTCAGAGTTTTAAGGTGTCATAGGCTGGAAACGAAGCTATTCTCTTCTGATGCACACAGACGCACAGGTTAGGGCTTTGGAAAGAGAGGGGTCGTTCTCCTTCCTGAGGCCATGGATTTGTGCGTGGTTTGTTGGGTTTAAAAGATTAAGATGTTGGCTAAAATTGAGAAGTGGTTTCACGGTCTTTTGTTGTCGGAGGAAGCCGCACGAACGAAATTTTGGCGACTGCTCAGTCTGCGCGCAAGGAGGAGGAAGGCGTCTGGTGCAGAGCTTCGTTCTCACTCCTCGGGCCATGGTTTGGTCTGATTCTTGTTGTGTTAGAACCCCCTGGATGTGGGCTATCCATGGGCGGTGGTGCTCCGGCCATGGGCGGCAGCAGCCATGGAATGGCTGCTGCTCGCCCAGCCGAGAAGAGAAGGAGAGGGGTGATCGGGTTTGGGGTTTGGGGGGTTGCTGGGTCGGGTTATGGGTCAGGGTTGAGTGCTGGGTCGGGTCAGGTAGTCATGGGTCGGGTTAAGTTGGTTCGGGTCCGGGTTAGGTGGGCCGGACTTGAGTATTTTAATTTTTAAATGTTTAATGTTTTAATTGGTTTTTGGGCCAATTAATTAGAAATAAAATTATTTGGACCTCCAAATAATTTTATTTGGGCCTTAAATAATTTATTTAAGTTAGCACAATGATTCTTATGGGCTTGGGAGTCCATGAGAATTTTTGGGCCAGTCTAGAGTTTTATTGGGCTTAAGTTAAGTAATTGGGCTTAAATATTTTATTTAGGTCAAGTTAAGTTTAATTAAGTTATTTGGGCTAAAATATGATTATTAGATTTTATTTAAGTTTAATGGGCTTAGAGTGAGTGATCAGCAGTTTGGACCAACCCATGAAAATAAACTAAGTCCGGAATATATATTTAATTATTTTTATGCATGAAGTCTATTTTAAGTAAAAGTATATTTATTATTAAAATTAATTAAATATATATTACGGACATATTTTAAGTGCATGCATACATGAAATATTTTATGATGTGTTTATGATTAAGAATTGAGCATGAAAAATATTTATATAGAAATTGAAGTGATGTGACAACATAGAAGTGGTTTTACCACTGACACAGAGGTAGTTCTACTACCGGCATAGAAGTGGTTTTACCACTGGCACAGAGGTAGTTTACTACCAGCATAGAGGTGGATTTATCCACCACCACGTACGATGGTTCTTTAGACTGATCAGTCGGCACAGTTACTAGTCACATTCATGGATATGACCATACTCAGTTTTTATGTTTATGACATGCTCAATTATGTTATGTATGATGAAGAAAGTTATGTTATGTTTATGATTTATGATTCAGCATTTATGTTATGAAAAATGTTTCCATGCATGCTCATGTACATGTATATGTATTAGTATCTACGTGATGCATTATTTTTAACCTTGTTATAAAGGATTAGACATGTTGAGCCCCTAGGCTCACTACGCTTATATGGTGCAGGTGAGCATGATGACATTTATGTAGCTCCTACCGGTGGTGAGGACGTATGAGCTCACGGAGCAGTGGACCCCGTGACCGTCGCAGTTATTTAGTCTATTATGATGGAATTTTGAAACATGTTTTATTTTATTATTATTCCGCATATGAGATTTTTCAGCAGCATTGTTTATCATTTTAAATTGATGCATGAAACATTTTTAAGGATTTATTTATTTATTTAATATTTTTCAGGTTATTTAAGAAATATATGTTATTTTTATATACATATATGTATGGGCGTATATGTATAGTATTATAAAAAAAAAAAAGTTTTTCCGCATTTTATTAGTAGTAGGCGTTTCAATTGGTATCAGAGCACGGTCCTTGGAGGGGTCTATCTGCCACGTGAAGCTCAGAAATCCTACTACCGGTCTGTAAGTTTTAAATGTTTTATTATGATTTATCAGGAGCATATGTTATGACTTAAGACTTTATGTTATCAAAGTTTTAAAATACTTAGTTATGCATTGCGATTTACGTGACTTTGGGATATTGAAACTTGAAAACTAGATAACTAATCGTGGAGTTAGTAAACTAGAATTTTGAGGGACATCGTTATTAGAGTTTGATCAGTCGAATTTCGAGGACGAAATTCAATTTAAGGGGGTGGGGGGGGGGGGGGGGAGAATTGTAACACCCGGAAATTTTAATACGTAAATTCGCATGCATAATTAGAGAAATTGATTATTTAAAAATTTATATTTGGGTTAAATGACATTTATGTGTTATTATGTGAATTATATGCATGATTTTAATTTATTTTATCATTTAACCCGCAGTTATTGTATTTTTAGATTTTTAAGAATTTTATTGAGTTGATTGCGTAGACGGGACCGTGGACGGACGAGATACCAATATTTTTTTAGCCAAAAATATTTTACGAGTTTTATGAGGCTTAAAATATTATTTTAATGTATTTTGTCAAGAAAATTTTAGTATTTATTTATATATTTATTTAAGAGTTGATTTTTAGCCAAAATAAGTCATTTTAATGACTTTTATTAATTTTTAAAAATAATATAAATTAGTATTTCGGGATTTTAATTTATTATGAGATTGGTAAGTATTTTAGGAGTTTAAAATGTTATATTTTATGATTATATTATCTACATAATAAATTTATACCAATTATTGACCTATATCTACCCAAAATAAAACACTCCCTACCCTACGTTGTCTCCCTTAGCCGCCTTCAACCCTCTCCTACCCTCACCATCAGATTTTCAGAATTTCTTCAACCTCCATAGCCGATTCTTCAAGGATTTTTGGTGGTTTTTCATTCGTTCGTCGTCCCGGAGCCCCGAATACGCAATAGTCCTCGTATTTAATTTAAAAGGCATGTCTAAAACTTTTATTTGGCCACCATATAAGCTATTAATCATGCATGACGTGTTTTATATCAGACTTTTCATGGAAATTTAGAGTTTATGCATGTATGCTTTGTATTGATGCATGTTCTTGCTTCTTTGGGTCATGATTCACGTTTTTGCCAAGCATGGTACGGTCCAGGGCTGAGGGCTCGAGTCAGAGGGGTCCCAGGGTGCCTTAGGGTCGAGTTTGTTCAGAGTTTTAAGGTGTCATAGGCTGGAAACGAAGCTATTCTCTTCTGATGCACACAGACGCACAGGTTAGGGCTTTGGAAAGAGAGGGGTCGTTCTCCTTCCTGAGGCCATGGATTTGTGCGTGGTTTGTTGGGTTTAAAAGATTAAGATGTTGGCTAAAATTGAGAAGTGGTTTCACGGTCTTTTGTTGTCGGAGGAAGCCGCACGAACGAAATTTTGGCGACTGCTCAGTCTGCGCGCAAGGAGGAGGAAGGCGTCTGGTGCAGAGCTTCGTTCTCACTCCTCGGGCCATGGTTTGGTCTGATTCTTGTTGTGTTAGAACCCCCTGGATGTGGGCTATCCATGGGCGGTGGTGCTCCGGCCATGGGCGGCAGCAGCCATGGAATGGCTGCTGCTCGCCCAGCCGAGAAGAGAAGGAGAGGGGTGATCGGGTTTGGGGTTTGGGGGGTTGCTGGGTCGGGTTATGGGTCAGGGTTGAGTGCTGGGTCGGGTCAGGTAGTCATGGGTCGGGTTAAGTCGGTTCGGGTCCGGGTTAGGTGGGCCGGACTTGAGTATTTTAATTTTTAAATGTTTAATGTTTTAATTGGTTTTTGGGCCAATTAATTAGAAATAAAATTATTTGGACCTCCAAATAATTTTATTTGGGCCTTAAATAATTTATTTAAGTTAGCACAATGATTCTTATGGGCTTGGGAGTGCATGAGAATTTTTGGGCCAGTCTAGAGTTTTATTGGGCTTAAGTTAAGTAATTGGGCTTAAATATTTTATTTAGGTCAAGTTAAGTTTAATTAAGTTATTTGGGCTAAAATATGATTATTAGATTTTATTTAAGTTTAATGGGCTTAGAGTGAGTGATCAGCAGTTTGGACCAACCCATGAAAATAAACTAAGTCCGGAATATATATTTAATTATTTTTATGCATGAAGTCTATTTTAAGTAAAAGTATATTTATTATTAAAATTAATTAAATATATATTACGGACATATTTTAAGTGCATGCATACATGAAATATTTTATGATGTGTTTATGATTAAGAATTGAGCATGAAAAATATTTATATAGAAATTGAAGTGATGTGACAACATAGAAGTGGTTTTACCACTGACACAGAGGTAGTTCTACTACCGGCATAGAAGTGGTTTTACCACTGGCACAGAGGTAGTTTACTACCAGCATAGAGGTGGATTTATCCACCACCACGTACGATGGTTCTTTAGACTGATCAGTCGGCACAGTTACTAGTCACATTCATGGATATGACCATACTCAGTTTTTATGTTTATGACATGCTCAATTATGTTATGTATGATGAAGAAAGTTATGTTATGTTTATGATTTATGATTCAGCATTTATGTTATGAAAAATGTTTCCATGCATGCTCATGTACATGTATATGTATTAGTATCTACGTGATGCATTATTTTTAACCTTGTTATAAAGGATTAGACATGTTGAGCCCCTAGGCTCACTACGCTTATATGGTGCAGGTGAGCATGATGACATTTATGTAGCTCCTACCGGTGGTGAGGACGTATGAGCTCACGGAGCAGTGGACCCCGTGACCGTCGCAGTTATTTAGTCTATTATGATGGAATTTTGAAACATGTTTTATTTTATTATTATTCCGCATATGAGATTTTTCAGCAGCATTGTTTATCATTTTAAATTGATGCATGAAACATTTTTAAGGATTTATTTATTTATTTAATATTTTTCAGGTTATTTAAGAAATATATGTTATTTTTATATACATATATGTATGGGCGTATATGTATAGTATTATAAAAAAAAAAAGTTTTTCCGCATTTTATTAGTAGTAGGCGTTTCAATTGGTATCAGAGCACGGTCCTTGGAGGGGTCTATCTGCCACGTGAAGCTCAGAAATCCTACTACCGGTCTGTAAGTTTTAAATGTTTTATTATGATTTATCAGGAGCATATGTTATGACTTAAGACTTTATGTTATCAAAGTTTTAAAATACTTAGTTATGCATTGCGATTTACGTGACTTTGGGATATTGAAACTTGAAAACTAGATAACTAATCGTGGAGTTAGTATAAACTAGAATTTTGAGGGACATCGTTATTAGAGTTTGATCAGTCGAATTTCGAGGACGAAATTCAATTTAAGGGGGTGGGGGGGGGGGGGGAGAATTGTAACACCCGGAAATTTTAATACGTAAATTCGCATGCATAATTAGAGAAATTGATTATTTAAAAATTTATATTTGGGTTAAATGACATTTATGTGTTATTATGTGAATTATATGCATGATTTTAATTTATTTTATCATTTAACCCGCAGTTATTGTATTTTTAGATTTTTAAGAATTTTATTGAGTTGATTGCGTAGACGGGACCGTGGACGGACGAGATACCAATATTTTTTTAGCCAAAAATATTTTACGAGTTTTATGAGGCTTAAAATATTATTTTAATGTATTTTGTCAAGAAAATTTTAGTATTTATTTATATATTTATTTAAGAGTTGATTTTTAGCCAAAATAAGTCATTTTAATGACTTTTATTAATTTTTAAAAATAATATAAATTAGTATTTCGGGATTTTAATTTATTATGAGATTGGTAAGTATTTTAGGAGTTTAAAATGTTATATTTTATGATTATATTATCTACATAATAAATTTATACCAATTATTGACCTATATCTACCCAAAATAAAACACTCCCTACCCTACGTTGTCTCCCTTAGCCGCCTTCAACCCTCTCCTACCCTCACCATCAGATTTTCAGAATTTCTTCAACCTCCATAGCCGATTCTTCAAGGATTTTTGGTGGTTTTTCATTCGTTCGTCGTCCCGGAGCCCCGAATACGCAATAGTCCTCGTATTTAATTTAAAAGGCATGTCTAAAACTTTTATTTGGCCACCATATAAGCTATTAATCATGCATGACGTGTTTTATATCAGACTTTTCATGGAAATTTAGAGTTTATGCATGTATGCTTTGTATTGATGCATGTTCTTGCTTCTTTGGGTCATGATTCACGTTTTTGCCAAGCATGGTACGGTCCAGGGCTGAGGGCTCGAGTCAGAGGGGTCCCAGGGTGCCTTAGGGTCGAGTTTGTTCAGAGTTTTAAGGTGTCATAGGCTGGAAACGAAGCTATTCTCTTCTGATGCACACAGACGCACAGGTTAGGGCTTTGGAAAGAGAGGGGTCGTTCTCCTTCCTGAGCCATGGATTTGTGCGTGGTTTGTTGGGTTTAAAAGATTAAGATGTTGGCTAAAATTGAGAAGTGGTTTCACGGTCTTTTGTTGTCGGAGGAAGCCGCACGAACGAAATTTTGGCGACTGCTCAGTCTGCGCGCAAGGAGGAGGAAGGCGTCTGGTGCAGAGCTTCGTTCTCACTCCTCGGGCCATGGTTTGGTCTGATTCTTGTTGTGTTAGAACCCCCTGGATGTGGGCTATCCATGGGCGGTGGTGCTCCGGCCATGGGCGGCAGCAGCCATGGAATGGCTGCTGCTCGCCCAGCCGAGAAGAGAAGGAGAGGGGTGATCGGGTTTGGGGTTTGGGGGTTGCTGGGTCGGGTTATGGGTCAGGGTTGAGTGCTGGGTCGGGTCAGGTAGTCATGGGTCGGGTTAAGTCGGTTCGGGTCCGGTTAGGTGGGCCGGACTTGAGTATTTTAATTTTTAAATGTTTAATGTTTTAATTGGTTTTTGGGCCAATTAATTAGAAATAAAATTATTTGGACCTCCAAATAATTTTATTTGGGCCTTAAATAATTTATTTAAGTTAGCACAATGATTCTTATGGGCTTGGGAGTGCATGAGAATTTTTGGGCCAGTCTAGAGTTTTATTGGGCTTAAGTTAAGTAATTGGGCTTAAATATTTTATTTAGGTCAAGTTAAGTTTAATTAAGTTATTTGGGCTAAAATATGATTATTAGATTTTATTTAAGTTTAATGGGCTTAGAGTGAGTGATCAGCAGTTTGGACCAACCCATGAAAATAAACTAAGTCCGGAATATATATTTAATTATTTTTATGCATGAAGTCTATTTTAAGTAAAAGTATATTTATTATTAAAATTAATTAAATATATATTACGGACATATTTTAAGTGCATGCATACATGAAATATTTTATGATGTGTTTATGATTAAGAATTGAGCATGAAAAATATTTATATAGAAATTGAAGTGATGTGACAACATAGAAGTGGTTTTACCACTGACACAGAGGTAGTTCTACTACCGGCATAGAAGTGGTTTTACCACTGGCACAGAGGTAGTTTACTACCAGCATAGAGGTGGATTTATCCACCACCACGTACGATGGTTCTTTAGACTGATCAGTCGGCACAGTTACTAGTCACATTCATGGATATGACCATACTCAGTTTTTATGTTTATGACATGCTCAATTATGTTATGTATGATGAAGAAAGTTATGTTATGTTTATGATTTATGATTCAGCATTTATGTTATGAAAAATGTTTCCATGCATGCTCATGTACATGTATATGTATTAGTATCTACGTGATGCATTATTTTTAACCTTGTTATAAAGGATTAGACATGTTGAGCCCCTAGGCTCACTACGCTTATATGGTGCAGGTGAGCATGATGACATTTATGTAGCTCCTACCGGTGGTGAGGACGTATGAGCTCACGGAGCAGTGGACCCCGTGACCGTCGCAGTTATTTAGTCTATTATGATGGAATTTTGAAACATGTTTTATTTTATTATTATTCCGCATATGAGATTTTTCAGCAGCATTGTTTATCATTTTAAATTGATGCATGAAACATTTTAAGGATTTATTTATTTATTTAATATTTTTCAGGTTATTTAAGAAATATATGTTATTTTTATATACATATATGTATGGGCGTATATGTATAGTATTATAAAAAAAAAAAAAGTTTTTCCGCATTTTATTAGTAGTAGGCGTTTCAATTGGTATCAGAGCACGGTCCTTGGAGGGGTCTATCTGCCACGTGAAGCTCAGAAATCCTACTACCGGTCTGTAAGTTTTAAATGTTTTATTATGATTTATCAGGAGCATATGTTATGACTTAAGACTTTATGTTATCAAAGTTTTAAAATACTTAGTTATGCATTGCGATTTACGTGACTTTGGGATATTGAAACTTGAAAACTAGATAACTAATCGTGGAGTTAGTAAACTAGAATTTTGAGGGACATCGTTATTAGAGTTTGATCAGTCGAATTTCGAGGACGAAATTCAATTTAAGGGGGTGGGGGGGGGGGGGGAGAATTGTAACACCCGGAAATTTTAATACGTAAATTCGCATGCATAATTAGAGAAATTGATTATTTAAAAATTTATATTTGGGTTAAATGACATTTATGTGTTATTATGTGAATTATATGCATGATTTTAATTTATTTTATCATTTAACCCGCAGTTATTGTATTTTTAGATTTTTAAGAATTTTATTGAGTTGATTGCGTAGACGGGACCGTGGACGGACGAGATACCAATATTTTTTTAGCCAAAAATATTTTACGAGTTTTATGAGGCTTAAAATATTATTTTAATGTATTTTGTCAAGAAAATTTTAGTATTTATTTATATATTTATTTAAGAGTTGATTTTTAGCCAAAATAAGTCATTTTAATGACTTTTATTAATTTTTAAAAATAATATAAATTAGTATTTCGGGATTTTAATTTATTATGAGATTGGTAAGTATTTTAGGAGTTTAAAATGTTATATTTTATGATTATATTATCTACATAATAAATTTATACCAATTATTGACCTATATCTACCCAAAATAAAACACTCCCTACCCTACGTTGTCTCCCTTAGCCGCCTTCAACCCTCTCCTACCCTCACCATCAGATTTTCAGAATTTCTTCAACCTCCATAGCCGATTCTTCAAGGATTTTTGGTGGTTTTTCATTCGTTCGTCGTCCCGGAGCCCCGAATACGCAATAGTCCTCGTATTTAATTTAAAAGGCATGTCTAAAACTTTTATTTGGCCACCATATAAGCTATTAATCATGCATGACGTGTTTTATATCAGACTTTTCATGGAAATTTAGAGTTTATGCATGTATGCTTTGTATTGATGCATGTTCTTGCTTCTTTGGGTCATGATTCACGTTTTTGCCAAGCATGGTACGGTCCAGGGCTGAGGGCTCGAGTCAGAGGGGTCCCAGGGTGCCTTAGGGTCGATTTTGTTCAGAGTTTTAAGGTGTCATAGGCTGGAAACGAAGCTATTCACTTCTGATGCACACAGACGCGCAGGTTAGGGCTTTGGGAAGAGAGGGGTCGTTCTCCTTCCTCAGGCCATGGATTTGTGCGTGGTTTGTTGGGTTTAAAATATTTATATGTTGGCTAAAATTTAGAAGTGGTTTCACGGTCTTTGGTTGTCGGAGGAAGCCGCACGAACAAAAGTTTGGCGACTGCTCAGTCTGCGCGCGAGGAGGAGGAAGGCTTCTGGTGCAGAGCTTCGTTCTCACTCCTCGGGCCATGGTTTGGTCTGATTCTTGTTGTGTTAGAACCCCATGGATGTGGGCTATCCATGGGCGGTGGTGCTTTGGCCAGGGGCGGCCAAAGCAGGGCGGCAGCAGCCATGGAATGGCTGCTGCTCGCCCAGCCGAGAAGAGAAGGAGAGGGGTGATCGGGTTTGGGGTTTGCGGGGTTGCTGGGTCGGGTTATGGGTCAGGGTTGAGTGCTGGGTCGGGTCAGGTAGTCATGGGTCGGGTTAAGTCGGTTCGGGTCCGGGTTAGGTGGGCCGGGCTTGAGTATTTTAATTTTTAAATGTTTAATGTTTTAATTGGTTTTTGGGCCAATTAATTAGAAATAAAATTATTTGGACCTCCAAATAATTTTATTTGGGCCTTAAATAATTTATTTAAGTTAGCACAATAATTTTTATGGGCTTGGGAGTCCATGAGAATTTTTGGGCCAGTCAGTGGATTTTGGGCCAGTCTAGAGTTTTATTGGGCTTAAGTTAAGTAATTGGGCTTAAATATTTTATTTAGGTCAAGTTAAGTTTAATTAAGTTATTTGGGCTAAAATATGATTATTGGATTTTATTTAAGTTTAATGGGCTTAGAGTGAGTGATCAGCAGTCTGGACCAACCCATGAAAATAAACTAAGTCCGGAATATATATTTAATTATTTTTATGCATGAAGTCTATTTTAAGTAAAAATATATTTATTATTAAAATTAATTAAATATATATTACGGAAATATTTTAAGTGCATGCATACATGAAATATTTTATGATGTGTTTATGATTAAGAATTGAGCATGAAAAATATTTTTATGGAAATTGAAGTGATGTGACAGAATAGAAGTGGTTTTACCACTGACACAAAGATAGTTCTACTACTGGCATAGAAGTGGTTTTACCGCTGGCACAGAGGTAGTTTACTACCAGCATAGAGGTGGATTTATCCACCGCCACGTACGATGGTTCTTTAGACTGATCAGTCGGCACAGTTATTAGTCACATTCATGGATATGACCATACTCAGTTTTTATGTTTATGACATGCTCAATTATGTTATGTATGATGAAGAAAGTTATGTTATGTTTATGATTTATGATTCAGCATTTATGTTATGAAAAATGTTTACATGCATGCTCATGTACATGTATATGTATTAGTATCTACGTGATGCATTATTTTTAGCCTTGTTATAAAGGATTAGACATGTAGAGCCCCTAGGCTCACTACGCTTATATGGTGCAGGTGAGCATGATGACATTTATGTAGCTCCTACCGGTGGTGAGGACGTATGAGCTCACGGAGCAGTGGACCCCGTGACCATCGCAGTTATTTAGTCTATTATGATGGAATTTTGAAACATGTTTTATTTTATTATTATTCCGCATATGAGATTTTTCAGCAGCATTGTTTATCATTTTAAATTGATGCATGAAACATTTTTAAGGATTTATTTATTTATTTAATATTTTTCAGGTTA
Organism: Henckelia pumila; assembly: GCF_033568475.1. Taxonomy (NCBI): domain Eukaryota; kingdom Viridiplantae; phylum Streptophyta; class Magnoliopsida; order Lamiales; family Gesneriaceae; genus Henckelia; species Henckelia pumila. The sequence continues at coordinate 199,782,266 of NC_133121.1, forward strand.
TTTAAGAAATATATGTTATTTTTATATACATATATGTATGGGCGTATATGTATAGTATTATAAAAAAAAAAAAAAGTTTTTCCGCATTTTATTAGTAGTAGGCGTTTCACTTAGGCTTGGCCCGGAGGTCGGCGAGGCATTCGGGAGTCTTAGCGGAGTTGTGCCCAAGTTCTGGAGGCATTGACATCAAAGGGCTAACGACGGACGAAGGTATAGCTTTTGCTTTCTAAAAATATTTAGGAGTATGCAATAGCTTAGTTAAGGCTTTTAGAGCACTTTAATGATAGTAGTATCATTTGGCAGTGTAGAGCAGACTATAGGCGTGGACCTAGAGTTGGTAGAGCTTGCACTGATTTGAGGTACGATAGTACTGTTCGAGATATCCTGACTGAGTATGCATGTATTATGTGACTGCATGATTTATATGTCATTGATTTATGTTGCATTCATCTGCATATTGAGCTATCTCCTTCGAGATATATATTAGTAGGGTTGTACCCTATCTTGTTAGTGGATGAACTTCCATCGATTTGGGTCCGGCATATCCACTGGTATATTGGTATGGGAGCCACCTCCTGCAGCGACGGCACAACGTGCTACATACCAGGGCCCGGTCTGTCTCTGTTATCTGATCTTTGACCTCGAGTTATAGGGAGTTCACTTTGCATGCATGTATACTCATACTCTCGTGCTGAGCGTTTTATGCTCACGTCTCGTACTCTATGTTTTTGGACACCCTATTCCATGGGGCAAGTTTGCGATTGGACGAGGCGGGTGGATCCAGGAGGGACTAGTCAGTGGTTGGCCAGCTGGAGCTTCGTCTAGGTTTTATTTATGTTGTTATTTTGATTGATACAGCTGTTCGATCTGTTTGTAAAATATTTGGGTATTTACAGATTCCTTGCCTTGGGATTGTATAATGTTTATGGTTTCCGCAGTTTTATTCTGATATCCATTTAATTAAGTTAATTGCATGCCTAAGTTTTGTTTAGTAGGTGATCCAGGTAAGGGTCACTACATTTATGGTATCAGAGCATGCAAAGTATTCTTGGAATTTAGATTCTACATAAGATAACTGTTAGGTTAATTTTGTAGATGGATCGTGATGACCAGAGTTCTCATGGCAGTATTGGTGGGCGTTGGGATGATGCCGACCGGGATCCTCGTTGGGAACGCTGCCATCGTCATCGAGATGAGGACCGTTTCAGTGTACGTCGATTCTTGCAGATGGGGCCTAAGCCCTTGGGCGGAGGCGAGTCTCCGGAAGAGGCGGAGAACTGGTTATACTGCATGGAGATGACTTTTCGGACGTTTCACTGCACCGAGGACCAGAAGATAGAGACACTGGGTTATCTTCTGGATGGACGTGCGCGTAGGTGGTGGAGGTTTACTTCTGCACCTTTTGTTGTGGCGAGAGGAGTGGCCACCTGGGCTGAATTCCGCACAGCTTTCCACAAGCTATATTTTCCTCCTGCACTCCGACAGACGAAGGCAGGTGAGCTTCTGAGCTTGGGGCAGGGAGCTTTGTCTATTGATGAGTACCAGCAGAAGTTCTTTGATCTGTTAGCCTATTGCCCGGAGATTGCTGACAGCTCCGAGATGAAGTACAACATGTTCTTTCAGGGTCTCAACCCTGAGATCCATGACCGTGTGGCGGTTGGTGACGACATGTCCTACGAGGGTTTGGTGAGCCGTTGTCACCAGGCGGAGGACAGCATTCGACGGAACAGGTCTTTCTCTCAGTCGAGACCTGCTAGTTCTTTGGGTCCCCGTGCCCAAGCTTTCAAGAAGTCTGGATCTACTTCTTCTTCCTCTGGCTCTGCTGGTGTTGTCCGTTTCGGTAAGAAGGACAAGTGTGATCACTGTGGGAAGAACCATCCGACCGACCATTGCCGTAGAGCTTCTGGAGCTTGTTTTCGTTGCGGTGAGGTGGGTCATATCCGGAGGGATTGTCCACTATCTGGGGGAGGCGGTTATGGTTCTGGTTCAGGATCTGGTTCTCAAGCCACTGTTCAGCAGAGGTCGCAAGGACAGCCTGCTGGGAGTTCTCATTTGAGGCCATGAGCTTCTGGCCAGGTGTTTGCCCTGAGACATGATCAGGCAGTGGAGGAGAATGAGAAAGTCATCGCAGGTACATTTCTGCTTTATGATATACCTGTTCTTGTACTTATTGACACTGGTGCATCTCATTCCTTCATTTCTGCACGTTTTGTTAAGAGGCATGAGTTACCTTGCATTTTACTAGACGTAGTAGTTTCTGTTTCTACTCCGACGGGTCAGTCTGCTTTGGCCAAGTTCCAAGTGATGGGTTGCCCTTTAGAGTTCGAGGGTAACATTTTGATTGAGAATCTCATGGTCCTTGCGATGGATGATTTTGATTGCATTCTGGGGATAGACATGCTGACTACCTATCGAGCTTCAGTGGACTGCTATCAGAGATTAGTACGCTTTTATCCGGAAGGGAGTGAGAGCTGGTTTTTCTATGGTAAGGGAGCGCGACCCATGATGCCACTGGTATCTGCTTTGAGAGCCTATCGAGCTCTAGAGTCTGGCGGGGAAGGTTACCTTATCTATGCAGTTGATTTGTCCGCTGAGAGCGTTGGGACAGAGAGAATTCCGGTCGTGGATGAATTCCCAGATGTATTTCCTGATGAGATTCCGGGTTTTTCTCCTGTTAGGGAAGTCGAGTTTGGCATAGAGTTGATGCCGGGTACTTCGCCTATTTCTCGAGCACCGTATCGTCTGGCTCCGTCAGAGATGCGTGAGTTGAAGAATCAGCTATAGGATCTTTTGGACAAGGGTACATTCGTCCTAGTGTATCTCCTTGGGGAGCTCCTGTTCTCTTTGTGAAGAAGAAGGATGGGTTGATGCGGCTGTGCATTGACTATCGACAGCTGAATCGAGTCACTGTGAAGAACAAGTATCCTTTGCCTCGTATTGATGACTTGTTTGATCAGCTGCAGGGCACTTCAGTTTACTCCAAGATTGACTTGAGATCTGGGTATCATCAGTTTAGAGTCCGAGATCAGGACGTAGCCAAGACTGCATTCCGTACTCGCTATAGGCATTACGAGTTTCTAGTGATGCCATTTGGTTTGACTAATGCGCCGGCTATATTTATGGATCTGATGAACCGTGTCTTCAGGGAGTATTTGAAAAAGTTTGTCGTGGTCTTCATTGACGACATCTTGGTGTATTCGCGTAATACGGAAGAGCATATTTCTCACTTGCGGTTGGTACTGCAGACTCTTCGAGATGAGCAGTTATACGCCAAGCTGAGAAAATGTGAGTTCTGGATGGATCGAGTGGTCTTTCTTGGCCATATCATATCCAGGGAGGGGATTTCTTTTGATTCAAGCAAGATTGAGGCGGTGCTTAATTGGTCGCGTCTGACGACAGTTGCTGAGATCCGTAGTTTTCTGGGTCTAGCAGGGTATTATCGTCGCTTCATTCTAAACTTCTCTCAGTTAGCTCGACCGTTAACGCAACTTACCCGCAAGGGTGTTGATTTCGAGTGGTCCTCCGAGTGTGAGGAGAATTTCTGTGAACTTCGATGGCGGTTAACTTTTGCGCCAGTGTTGGCATTATCGTCAGGATCTGGAGGGTATGTGGTGTACACTGATGCTTCTCTTCAGGGTTAGGTTGTGTCCTGACTCAGAATGGGCATGTGATCGCATACATTTCTAGACAGCTGAAGCTTCACGAGGAAAACTATCCAGTCCATGATTTGGAGTTAGCAGCCATTGTGTTCGCTTTGAAGATCTGGCGTCATTATCTGTATGGCGAGAAATTTGAGATCTTCACCGACCATAAGAGTCTCAAGTATTTGTTCATTCAGGCGGAGTTGAACATGAGGCAGAGACGTTGGATGGACTTGCTTAAGGACTATGATTGCAAGATTAAGTACCATCCGGGAGCTGCTAATCTCACCGCTGATGCATTGAGTCGCAAGATGCGACTATCCGCACTTCAGACTTGTTCGATGTCTAGTGCGATCAATGACTGTTGTACTTCAGGATATACTTTTAAGCATAAGAAAGGTATGCAGAGTATCCAGATGTTTGCGATATTATCTGAGCCAGCTTTGTATTCGCGAATTCGAGATGCTCAGATGTCTGATTCGAAGACCCAGCGTTTAGCTCGTCTAGCTAATGGGGGTAGCTCGTCTGGATTTCATTATCAGTCAGATGGCTTTCTGTGTTTGTCTGGTAGGCTTTTGATTCCGCGGGATGTAGAGTTGCGAGAGGATATTTTGTCTCAGGCGTATCGCACTAAGTTGAGTATTCATCTTGGGAGCAACAAGATGTACAATGATCTACGTACTCGTTTCTGGTGGAAGGGAATGAAACATAGTGTTTATCAGTTTGTTTCAAGATGTTTGGTGTGTCAACAGGTCAAGGCAGAGCACCGACGACCTGGAGGATTGCTTCACAGTCTGCCTTTTCCTGAATGGAAATGGGAGTTTATCACAATGGACTTTGTGACCCATTTGCCGATATCCCCGAGGAACTGTGATGCTATCTGGGTTGTGGTGGACCGACACACCAAGTCAGCGCATTTCATTGCCTATATCCGGGAGTACAATGTGGATCGTATGGCTTGGTTGTACATTCAGGAGATCGTTCGACTTCATGGAGTGCCTGTGAGCATTGTCAGCGATCGGGACCCCAGGTTTACTTCTAGATTCTGGGGGAGTGTTCAGCGTGCGATGGGTACTACTCTCAGTTTGAGTACTGCCTATCATCCGGAGACTGATGATCAGTCAGAGCGCACTATCCGTACTTTGGAGGATATGCTTAGAGCGTGCGTCATGGATTTTGGTTCAACCTAGCAGGATCATTTGCCATTGATCGAGTTCGCGTACAACAACAACTATCATACTAGTATTGGGATGACACATTTTGAGGTGTTGTACGGGCGATGTTGTCGTGCTCCACTCTTCTGGGAAGAAGTGGGGGAGAGACAGGCTGAGGGGCCAGAGTTAATCCAGCAAGCTACAGACATTATTGATCAGATCAAGAAACAGATTAAAATTGCACAGGATCGTCAGGCAAACTATGCTAACACTAAGCGTAGGCCTTTGCAGTTCGATGTCGGGGAGAGGGTGTTTTTGAGAGTGTCACCTTTCTGCAGGATTCTCAGATTTGGCCTTAAGGGCAAGTTGTCTCCCAGATTTATCGGTCCGTTTGAGATCTTGAAAAGTATTGGCGATTTGGCTTATCGACTAGCTTTGTCACCGCATCTTTCCAGTATTCACGACGTGTTCCACATATTTCTATTGCGACGGTATGTGGCGGATGAGTCTCATATTCTGCAGTGGTCTGAGGTTCAGGTGAGCAAGGATTTGACCTATGTTGAGAAACCTATTCGTATCCTGGATCATAAGGATAAGGTTTTGCGGAACAAAGTCATTCTTCTGGTTTTAGTTCAGTGGCAGCGCCGAGGCACTGAAGAAGCTACTTGGGAGCTTGAGAACAGGATGCGTGAAGACCATCCTGAGTTGTTTTGATTACATTCTTAAGTTGTATTCAGTTGCAAACTCTGTAAACGTTTGATTAGAATAAAGAATGTTTCTGATTTCTGTATTATATTCGGTACTTAAGATCTGATTTCGAGGACGAAACATCTTAAGTGGGGAAGAATGTAGTAGCCCGTACCCAAAATCAGTGATTAAGGGATTAATTAACGCTAATTAAATAAATTGGGTATCGAACAGTTCGGAAGCTCCGATGAGCGATCGAAAGCTCCGATCGAATTACGTCAGGCATGACGTGTGGCACGATCGGAAGCTCCGATCAGGATCGGAAGCTCCGATCACCCCTATCCGAAGTCAACTAGTGATATTTTGACACGTGGCAGATGAGGATTTTCGGAAGCTCCGATGGCAGGATCGGACGTTCCGATCGAGGAACGGAAGTTCCGATCGAGGATCGGAGGTTCCGATCATGGCCTATAAATAGAAGGCCGAGGCTTCATTTTGATTTGCGAATTTCGAGAATTCCCTCTCCTTTTAGACGTTTTCGAGTTGTTCTAGTCTTCTTAGGCTTGGCCCGAAGGTCGGCGAGGCATTCGGGAGTCTTAGCGGAGTTGTGCCCAAGTTCTGGAGGCATCGACATCAAAGGTCTAACGACGGACGAAGGTATAGCTTTTACTTCCTAAAAATATTTAGAAGTATGCAATAGCTTAGTTAAGGCTTTTAGAACACTTTAATGATAGTAGTATCATTTGCATGCATGTATACTCATACTCTCGTGCTGAGCGTTTTATGCTCACGTCTCGTACTCTATGTTTCTGGACACCCTATTCCATGGGGCAAGTTTGCGATTGGACGAGGCGGGTGGATCCAGGAGGGACTAGTCAGTGGTTGGCCAGCTGGAGCTTCGTCTAAGTTTTATTTCTGTTGTTATTTGGATTGTTACAGCTGTTCGATCTGTTTGTATAATATTTGGATATTTACAGATTCCTTGCCTTGAGATTGTATAATGTTTATGGTTTCCGCAGTTTTATTCTGATATCCGTTTAATTAAGTTAATTGCATGCCTAAGTTCTGTTTAGTAGGTGATCCAGGTAAGGGTCACTACATCCTAGAAGCTCCCCTTCTAGATCCAATCCTACCATGCAGCACTACAATGCATAACTACCATGCATTATCTAGCATGCCAAACATCACCTAACATGTTCTAAAAGTCTTAATTAAACTATAGCATACTCCCTTTTTTCTATAGGGAACCAAAGTCATACCTTTGTCCGTCGTCAGTCCGCTGATGTCGCATACCCCAAAGCCTGGGCATAGCCTAGCTACGACCCCTGGACGCCTTGCTAGAGCTCCGTCGCCTGGCTACTACTTCGGACACTTTCCGCTATATAAAAACTAGTCCCTACTCCAACTCTTAAAATAAGAGTACCCAAAAGCTCTTAAAATCGAGCTAACATGGGCCAAGGACAGGATAAATTACATCTGAAAATGAGGAATTCGAAACCCTATTTATAGGGAACGATCGGACGCTCCGATCCTCTATCGGATGGTACGATCCTGCATGTTCTGCCACATGGCATGATCTTGTTGGCACCTGCCCCACCAACACATCGGACGGTCCGATCCAACGATCGGACGCTCCGATCCTTGCCACGTGTTAGCTCAAACTTGACACCTCATTGGTTGGGTTCGGACGCTCCGTTCATGGATCGGACGGTCCGATCCTTTCCAAACTCATTTTGCAATTTAGTCCCTTAATCAATTACTTAATCACATATAAGTCCCTTAATCTTGTAGAATAAAAATGGGCTACTACATTCTCCCCCTACTTAAGATATTTCGTCCTTGAAAAATCTTAATTATTGAATGCAGTAACACTAAATAAACATATTTTATTCAAACTAAACATTTTACAAGATATAACTGAAATATAACTATTTCAAAGCAACCTTGGACAATTCTGTATGTATACTGCTCTTCAAGTTCCTAAGTGGCTTCCTCAGGGCCTTGACGCTGCCACTAACTAGAACAAGAGAAATAATCTTGTTGCGTAACACTTTATCCAAAATACCGTGGATTCTATTCTACTAAACAGTCATACTTGTTTCAACTATATCTCATGTTATTGTTCAATAATCCAATTAGAACAATAAACCCTAGAGATATCTTTTCCTGGTAAATCAACTGTATCAATCCTTAGTGGAATTAATTCTGATCACTCAGCATGTCGCTCCCCCAATTCTTTCCAAAACAGTGGAGTATGACATAATTGTTCGTACAACGTCTCGAACACCATTATTGTTGTACGTGAAATCAATCGGTGGCAACTAATCTTGTCATGCTGGACCAAAATCCAAAGAACATGCTCGTGACATGTCTTCAAGAGTACGACGAGTGCACTCTGACTGTCCGTCAGTCTCTGGATTATATGTTGTACTCAATCTAAGAGTAGTACCCATAGCGCGTTGAAAACTTCCCCAGAACCTGAGAGTAAACCTGAGGTCTCTATTGCTTACTATGCTCACAGGCACCTCGTGCAATCGAACAACCTTCTGGATGTACTATCGTGTCATCCTATCAAAACAGAAGTCCTAGTTATAGGGAATAAAATGTGCAGACATGGTGAGTCGGTCCATCATAACCCAAGTAGCATCACAATTTCCTCGAGGTCACCGGTAATTGGGTCACGAAGTCCATCATGATCAATTCCCATTTCCACTCAGAAATAGATAAACTGTGAAGAAAACCTCCAGGTCGTCAGTGTTCTATCTTGACCTGCTGACACAACAAACATATAGAAACATACGGATACATACTTCTCTTCATTCCTTTCTACCAGAACCTCGTACACAATTCCTTGTACACTGAAAGGATTCTCATACTTTATGACTAATACTTGTCATAACACCTGTGACAACGTCTTTGTTTACAATTCTTGATTTCCTGAACTCTTCAGGTTCTCTTCTTGAAAATATCAGCATAAATATTCTGTTGACTCAAAAGTTGATTAGTACAATCTCTAGTACTAATATAATGTCATCTATCTCATAACTTGAGATAATACCTGAAAATAAGAATACTGATTATCCTGTCATGGATAATAATAATTTCTTACTGAATTCTGATTTGTGCTACTAGATGAACAAAACGATTTCATCCCTCTTTGGAAAATTCCTTAATACAATACAATCTAGCTAATTTCCTGACTCGACCTCATTGAATCAGACATATCAATGGCCTAACGCATCCAATAGTCATCTCGGAAAATCAGTGACAACAATCCCGCTAGACCTGGTAACTTTAGATCTTAGCTGCTGTCTTTTTTCCATGTCTTAAAAATTGATGCTATCCTGTTAGTACCCTTTCAAACACTTGCAAGATCAATTTCTGACACTGAAATCCTAGAAGTACTGCGAAAACATTCCCGAGAACTGAATATCTGAGTATTGTACTCATCCTATCAGTTTCTTCCAATGATTAGAAATCTTACAGTTTAGTTCCAAATCACCAAGTATTAAACAATTTTAATCGTTCCTTTTATAAAAGAACATTTACCTCCCCCATCACGGGGCTACAACATCTGTATCTACCACAGACAAATTAGAAGTAAGACTTCTTATCAACTTTCCTTAAGTAGAAGGAAATCCAAAAGTTGAACTAGCATATTTCTTGGAAATAACTACGTCTATCTCTTACTGCCTCAGACGATAGTCACAATTAGTCACTGGGCACTAAATTTGCACCAGTCTAACTGACTATTTCAAAACAAATATGAACACCTATGTGCTCAACTTTCACTATCCAAGTGAATTCTCATACTGTCGAATCCATGCTGTAACTTAGCAGGCTCGTGAAATCCGTTAAATACTAACTAGATCAATCATCTTATAGATCTCAAAATTTTCCGATGCAAAATGTTCCTAGTCAGAAAACACTTATCTCATCACAGTTCTTATCCACCAATAAGATCAAGTATCTTTTCAAGGTTATCAAATTGACACCAAATTATACTTTAACATAACTGTTGCAATGATATCTATACTAAGTAAATTTTCCTATAACACTCGAAAGTACAAAATACTTCCATAATAACATTGAAAATATATTCCAACATGTCTAGTCTTGATCACAGATCACGTCTCTCAGTATAAGTCATCTCGGTGTCCTAAGTAAATCCATCACTTAGAATTCCAATTCATCAAGTAATCAAGACCCTGATCACACTACCTATATCTCTGATAAAATCAAAAAATACTGGTCAAAACTCTTGGTTCTCCCCCAGTATCACGTGTGAAAACTATCTATCCAGAATATACACTTGTCAAGGAATCCTTCCAAGACTATTCTAACCACGAAATCAGTATCTATATTTTTTATGAAGTCAAACGATAACTCATCACATCCCTTGGCACTAACCCAGCATCAAGAATAATTATAGAAGACTCAAATAAAATTTGAATATTCTCCTGATAGTTATACCCATTGCTATGACTGTACATACATCGACATTGAGGTAAGTCTTCCTAAAATGCCCAGCTGGAACAAAAGAATCCATCCAGAGTACACCGGCATAAGGTCGCACTTACTATACCATCTCAAAACCCGACAGTCATCAACATCCTGTCATAACTCATTCCTGAGTCTCTGATAAATCCATCATTACTGAAAAATATTCCTATCTGGACCAAAATCATTGGTCAAGAAAAACTTTAATAATTTCATAGAAGCACAACTCAAATCCCGAGTCTGCAAGTATCTGATAATTCAATCATGTTGAATACCAATTCAACTAAACTCTTGGATTAAATCCCGAAATCTCAAATTGAAGGTCAAAACCTTTATGCTAAAAAACGATTACTTGTCAAGGAAAAACCAATTCCAAGACAGTTCTGACAACGGAACATCTGTATCTCAAACAGAAGATAACTAAACTATGATACCACACCTGGTATCTATCCAATCCAAAGTCATAACCTGTTGTAACTGTTGCTAAATTTCTGGACTGAGTAGCCTTCCCTGAATAATCCGTTGAGCACAAAGGCCTCCAAACAACCTCTGAAGTATGAAAACTTCTAGAGCAATACCGACTAAGGGTCGAGCTTCCTCATGTCTAGTTCTAGTCACAGCCCACAACTCTTGGTATTACTTGACCCGGCATCCTGATGAAAATCTATCACCACAAAGCAATAACCTAAAGAGGTCAAAACATCCAATTGTTCTAAGGAAATCCGCTTAGAACAAAACTCATGCCTCCTGATGAATCACATCATCCCTGGCAAACACTTGGCTTACTAAAATATTTTAGGTAAAATATATAGAACTGTGCATCTGAAACATGCAAAATCCCAAGAACACATTTAAACAAATGATCAATCTTTTATTCAATATAACCAAGATAATCTCAAAGATTGCAATACTTTGAACCACCAATCCAGGTTCTAATACAATCTTTATTACAATCTCATGTAATACATAACTTAATCAAAAGATTACACTGAAAGATGTACAATACAACAATAACCAAGTACATCAAATAACTGAAGACATCTGATTCAACTGATTACAACTGAAATACTGTTTACAACAAAACTTATTACAATATTTAAATTCCTGCGGAAGTCTTTCATTTCGACTACTGATCTTGAACATGAAGTTTCACGTCTGCTACTCATGTCAGCAGACCTTTTTCATCGCAAGATCTAAAAGATTAAATCTTGATAATATACCGGATCCTTCCAATATTGTTGGGTTCCTTATCTGATAGATGAGACAAGATTTCCCTGAAAATCTCTCCAACTACTAGTGAAGAGTTTTCCGGGGTGGCTTCCTTGGTCGAAGGCGAATGGATGACTACATGTCACAAATTCCATTCAACCCTGAGAAGCACCTGACATTGAAAACTGGATCTTCTCTTCAAGCTACATCCTCTTGAGATCCACATAATACGAACTTCTGCTGCCAACCTTGGCAATGACGATCTTGGAAAATCCTAGATATCCCGCTATTCCAATTCCTGATACTTCTATCGTCATTGAATCCAACTTGTAATCCTACAACGGATAACCCTAAATCAATACAAAGTCCCAAGAAATCTTAAACCTGGCTCTGATACCATAATGTAGTGACCCGCTTTGTGATCACCTACTAATTAAAAGATTAAGCATGCAATTAAACAATAAATAATCTTAATCAGAGTATCTGCAGAATCTAAAAAAACAAAAAAGTAAAAGAATAATATCAGGTAAGCAAAACCTAGTGGTCAACCCTGCTATCCAGCCTTGGTCACCACCTAACCTCCCTGTCCCCGGGAAAACTACATGCAACTGCCCCATGGAATAGGGCATCCAGCCAACAGAAAACAATCGAAAGTGAGCCTAACATACTCAGTATGATAGTATGAGTATACACTATTATACGTGCATGAATGCAAATGAACTGGGTACCAAGACACTCAGGTCAAGAAACAAGCTCATGGACCGGGCCCAGGGTATATAGCACGCTGCGCCATCGCCTCAAGAGGTGGCTCATATACCCAGTGGATAATGGTGACCTGATACTAGTACATGTATCCAACCATCAAGGTGACCTGACACAAGACTTACGTATCCTACCATCCATAAACTCGTAGGGTGAGTGCTTTACTACAGGATAAATCTAGAAAACAAGCTCAATATGCTCGTGTATGCAACATACAGTCATGACATGCTGTATATAAAGACATATAAACAAGCAATCACATAATACATGCAAGCACATAAAACATGCATACTCTAGATATCTCGAATAAGACTTACGTACCTTACTAAGGCAGATCCTAGAAGCTCCCCTTCTAGATCCAAACTTACCATGCAGTACTACAATGCATAAATACCATGCATTATCTAGCATGTCAAACATCACCTAATATGCTCTAAAAGCCTTAATTAAACTATAGCATACTCCATATTTCCTATAGGGTACCAAAGCCATACCTTCGTCCGTCGTCAGTCCGTTGATATCGCATGCCCCAAAGCCTGGGCATAGCCTAGTTACGACCCCTGGATGCCTCGTCAGAGCTCCGTTGCCTGGCTACTAGTGCGGACACCGTCCGCTATATAAAAACTACTCCCTACTCCAAATCTTAAAATAAGAGTACCCAAAAGCTCTTAAAATTGAGCTAACATGGGCCAAGGAGAGGATAAATTGCATCTGGAAATCAGAAATTCGGACCCCTATTTATAAGGAATGATCGGACGGTCCGATCCTACGATCGGACGGTCTGATCTTGCATGTTCTGCCACATGGCATGATCTTGTTGACACCTGCCCCGCCAACGCATCGGACGGTCCGATCCAACGATCGAACGCTCCGATCCTTGCCACTTGTCAGCTCAAACTTGACACCTCATTGGTTGGGTTCGGACGCTCCGTTCATGGATCGGGCGGTCCGATCCTGTCCGAACTCATTTTGCAATTTAGTCCCTTAATCAATTCCTTAATCACATTTAAGTATCTTAATCTTGTAAAATGGAACTGGGCTACTACACGAACTTAGATCGGAACGTCCGATTAAGGTAAGCCATGAAGATGTTGGTGTAAAAAATACACACACATATGGTAGATCGGAAGCACCTATCTAGGGTTCTTGGGTTTTACTTCTTTAGATGGGACACACTGTGCATATCTATTAGCCTTATCTTAGGAGTAGTTTTCCTATTAGGCCCACTGGGCGCTGTAACATTTATCCTAGCTCCTATTTTCTTTAGAGCGTCTCTATCAGGGTTGTGAGTTGATAACTTTTCACTTCGACTCGTTTTCTCTGGGCTATTACGGTGATGAGATGCTACAAACTGGGTGATCGCTTCAGTTGCAATGCATCCGGCTGTCTTCTCCATTAGCGTCGTAAATGCCTCCCGGTGAAACGAAACTCCGGTTGTGATTGAGAGATACATAGAACGTGGGTATCCATTGTCATTATAGTGAGATGTTCGCGTTAAGGTAAGAATTCTCAATCACGCAGTAAACTATTTCCCACAAACGACCCTATGTTGATGTAACTAGAAAAATAAATTTACTCGAAAAAGAGTTTCGTTAGATTACGGAGTATCATCACTTGTTCGAATGATCTTGTGAGAAATTTTTGGTGGTTCGTACCTATATCACTAAGACACTTTGACGCTCAAGTAAACGGCTACCCTAGAAGCTTTAGTGGAAACTGAGCATAATTATAAAAAATGATACTGTACCTAGAAAAATAAAAGATTGTTATTTATAAATATTTTTTAGGAGCTTCATGCGCTCTAAACTCTATATGAAACCATATATTCTAGGATTTTAGAAATTAATTTAACATGAGTCTTATACGCATTATTAGTCTATTAGATAAAAATTGGGTCACATCATCAAGTTTGATTTGCAACCAGACAATGATGTAAATGGTAGTAGGCGATGACGGGCCTGCCAGTGACCGCCTAGGTGGCTAAATTTTTAAGCATTTTTTTATGGTTACATATATATAATCATGCAATATAATTAAAAATAATCATCATTTTATGTAATATAAGTAATTAAATATGTTTAAGGATAAAAAAGATTCAAACAATGAAATATAATCTAGACAAGTCCAAATAAATATATAAATACAAACTAACAAATTAATTAAGGTGATGACTGACCATTTAAAAAAAAAAAAAAAAAGGTGGTAGCTGATGGCTGCGGTGGCTGGAGACGATTTGAGGTAGGCGTTGGCTGATGGTGGATGATGACTCTTGAAACCAAATATAAATACAAAATATTATATATATATATATATATATATATATATATATATATAGTTTTGATATGGTGATCATCTATCATGTGCACTTATGTGTGCACCTGCTGATGTGGCATTCACCTATTGGATGTAGAGGATGTCACGTCAGCGGTGCACACATTTGGATAAGGGTCATCGATGAGATAAGCTGATCTCCTCCGGGGGTATAGTATCGATATGTTATGATCCAATTTGGTTGTTATCACTTTATTGCATTGTACTAAACGATGGTTGAGGCGGCCGCCTACGCACCTCTTGACCGCCTCCGGACAAAGGTGGTCTCTATAGGCGGTTTGAGGCTATCCGGAGGAGATCAGCTTATCCCATCGATGACCCTTATCCAAATGTCTAGGTCGGCACAGCTCCCTCGCCACGCATATTAGGTCGGCAAAATGGCAGGTCGGCAGAGCTCCCTTGACATGCATACCAGGTCGGTAAAGTGGCAGGTCGAAAACTCGACATATTTGACAAATCGGGTATGGTGTAAGCTCGTCTAAGACAACAGGTCAGCCAAGTGATATCGGATCACCTAAAATATTCGACATTCCATCTTTAAGGAAGATTTGGATAAGATCTCAATCGAGATTCACGTGATTGCAATCTCAGTATTCCTGGATTCTAATTATGAAAGGACGACACCAATCCGGAGGCTTTTCCTATAAATACCAGGTTCAATTTCATTATTAAGGATTCCACCATCCTCGAGTGCACACACATCGCCACTATATTCTGCTATCCTAACATCTAACTTCAGCGTCAGAGGGAATATATCGGAAACACCTTCCGGCCCCTCTTAACACTCATGTTGTTGGTTGCATGTTCTTATCAAGTCGTACTAGATTCATTAACTCGGCCAAGGGATCACATTATTGAGCATTATCAGATACAATAATATAAAATTTATATCCATTCGACATTATCTTCTCGACAGAATGCTATAAACTTATCTGACCAGATTCCATATTATTTTAATGACCATGATACTTTTAATATTTCTCATTTAATCATAATCATGATTATTCTGGCTTATGAATCTATCATCGAGAATTGTGTTAGCTGTTTAGAGCAGTCACATCGGTTTCCATATCCAAAATCTAAACCGGAAAATTCTTAAATTATAGGGATGAAAACGGAACTTCAGAAATCCTCAATAGACATTTCTTTTCTGAAAGTTAAAAATTAACACGTTAGGACGGCACGAGCCTCCTTCATGTTAGGTTCGTGTACCTCCAAATTTTAATGCGCTTACATGCTAAAGTCCAATCCTTGCTTCGTGTTAACCATGAACCTGCCAGAGGCGATGGCCCTGAGGTATGCACAATCCTGGCAGCGTTCTAGGAACATCGGAGTTTCGCACTGCCCCCAATCCATTTATGCAATCCGTAGGCTCATGCAGAGCGCATGCACTGGTAACATAGTATTGAGGTGTTTTTTACACAGCACGAACCAGTGCTTGTGAGTATCCATGTGTAGTTGGAGATTGAACAAATAGCTTCTAGGATTAGAGCCGTCAATTTTAGTTAGGTTCATCGGATCGGCCCGCCTAAACCTGGTCCGTCAGGTCGACCCGCCCAAAACTCAACCAAACAAAAAACGGGTTTAGGCGGGCCAACCCACTGCTGGCCTAGGTTTCCCCAAGGGCCTAGAGAAAAAAGTTTAAATTTTTTTAAATTTTATTGTGAATTGTTTATTTTTTTAATGAAAGTTGTGAATTTTTTTGTATTAATTATTTTATATAAAATTTACCCGTCTGAAATCAATAAATAAAAATTTTATTAATATGTTTCTATTAATATTTAATTATGAAATAAATTTATAATTAATTATAATATATTTTATTTATTTTTATTTGTAGTGCGCCAAGCCGCGGGCCGACCCACCTAACCCGCAACCCACCTTGAGTTGGGTTGGGGATTTCCAGCGTGCCGAGATGGTAGGCCAAACGGCCCACCCTCGACCCGCCAAACGGTGGGTTTTTTATGTGCCGGTCTGCCCCGCCATGTGTTGGTCAGTGTGACAACTCTATCTAGGTTACGCATGTCCCTCACAAGAGAGTGCTACGAACCCATGGCTACAAGGGACTATACTAATCCAACCCTTGATTAAAGGCCATCGGTGCTAGTATAATGATCATTGAGCAGTGGAATCAATCACGTGCTGGCATGTACCGTCGGTTCTAAAATCTACCAGTATGGAAAACCAAACTAGACTACTCGCAAGTAATATAAATCCCCAAGTACCAGAATACCATGTCAACATTAACAAGAAAACTTGCCGGAAGGGTACAAATCAAGCCTCGTGGATTTTAAAAAAAACAAAAAAACAAAAAAACAAAAAACAAACAGCTTTCCCCTCTTGACTTTCCAACCCACTATAGACAAATTGCTCATAATAGGAAGAACCAACTGTAGACGTGACACACATGGACATACCTAAAATATTACTAAGGCTTACGTTTTCCATGTGTTCTTGTGCTATCACATGCACTCCAAACATGGGTTCAGGCATGGATGGAAACATAATAATTGAAGGTTTAAGATTCGAAACTCTCTTTTTCATCATGAGAACGAAGTACATGATGCAGCTAAATTTCAAAAACTTAATTTGTATAATCTTCCATGTGTTACCAAGACGTGCCGACTTTTGAACAATGGACACAGGCACATCTACAATCCGCCTTAGGTCACACCATACGTTCAAAAGGACACCGAGCTCTCAGATGAACTCGTATTTCATCTAGTTTTCTGTACTCAATTTTTATCACGATTCCTTCTAAACCCTTTAAAATACACTTCATGAAATTTCACATTATGCAAATTAAGCTCATACACAACTTTGAACAATCGAAATTGAAATGAACATCTAAATCTCAGGGCTATATACTATCAACAGTAGGAACATATTCTTGTTATTTTACAAATATATTTCTAATGATAAACAAAGTGAATCAGATTTTCTAAACGATAATATTAGTTCAGCGTCACGTTCACATCTTCAGTAGGAGCAATTTTAAGTCCCTGGCACACATTTTATTTAACTTTATGAAAGGAAATATCATCACAACTCACTCTCAAACCTCCTATTTACAACAGCTACTGTACAATAGCTTATATAACCCAAGTGCAGAACAGATGTACCCGTGATGCAGTAGCCGCTTGTATGATTCACCAGTCATTTCTTCTTGTCACTGTCATAGTATTTCTCATCATCATCATCATCACAGTAATAATACTCGTCCTCGTCGTCGTCGTAATAGTACTCTTCCTCATCACCGTAATCATTTTCTTGGCCATCCAGCAGCAAGCCCCTAGCCTCCTGTCCTCCTAAGCGCTCTTGAATTCGATCCCTAATGGCTGTCCCCTGAAGAACATCCATTTTGGAATGAGAAATTTCATCCAGATTATGATTTATATGCAAGGACAAATATCTCAAATAGCAAAAGCCAGCTATTCACCATTTTATGACAACCTTCCTCAAACATTTCAAGAAATCCAGCGACCCAACGATCAGCATTTTCAACCCACATATTGCGTTGCACCTCAGCTGTTTTTGCGACAGTTTGTATCTGCAAGATAGGATTTTAGATATGAACATGTGGAACACTGGAACTGGCAATAGAGACATTATGATACTGTAATATGACGAGTTTAATATCCTCAATCCTAAACAAATGGGTATTAGAAGTAAACAATAACGACTAGCCAAGTAGACACCAAATCTTTGCTCACAAAAGAAGTTGCAAAAAGCATTCAAACTAGTATCGAATTCTCATTTCAAGTACTATGAACCAAACAGAAAAAAATTTCACGACTATAATCACATATTTTCTGATGCACTAATATCCAAAACATGCAACTCCGCGGACCAAAAGAGAGCAGTGTGGATTTCATTTCGACAATATTTTTATTCCCCCAGATGTCTTAACTGACTCTTTCACGTCCTCCCCCTATTTTTGGGCCTTCTCGGGTCCCTAACATATATTCTCATTCAAACTAAAGCAAATAGAGAGATCCCACCAAAAGAATACAAAGTTCTCAGAATATCCATCTTATTTTGGGTTTCCAAAAAAACACCGTGGTACCAATGACCATCAACACCTACAAACACTAGCAAATAAATTTGTTGTTACAAACCAATATGTAGACATGATTCCTCAGAGTATACATCCTTTTTCTTGGAAAAGATATCAGCATGATAGGTCCTGAGTGACAGCGTTATATGTGTTTGTGCACTTGAAACTGAAAGAGAATATTGGGAATCGCAATCAAGAGAATAACATGATGGGTCCTGAGCAGTAGTTATATATATGTTTGTGCACTTGGAATCACACGTTACACTTTGGAAGTTCTATTACATTTGATTAAGAGATGCTGGCAGTCAGGATTTTTCAGGGAGTCTAGCAGCTACTAAACAATTATTGGAATATTATGCAGCAGGTATCTCGAGGATTGTGGTTCAAGCTATCTACATTTTGTCGTTGAAGTAAGAACTAAATAATTGTCAACTTGAAGAGACAAGGACGACCGTGATTCCCATATACAGTGGTGAAGGCGAAGGAGCCAAATGAACTGAGCTACTTGCATGGAGTAACCAGGTAGATTCCCAATATTTATTATTCCTTTCTTCCATTCTTCTGTCTCTTTTACATTTAAGGAATAGTTCATTTAGTAGTAAGGGAAAAACATATAAAACATGTTAAAAGCCTTGCTTTTACCTAAGTTATAGTGCTTCTAGTTGACATTGGGCATGGTGAGCTAATAAGAAATTTCCTCCATAAGAAACTTTTACCTTCTCTCCCACTTTTTCTTGTTGCTCCTTTACTTTCTCTTGCAGTTTCCTCAGTCTCATATTCACCCTTAGTCCCTTCTCCTGCCAATGTAAATAAATCTGAGAAAGTCACCAGCCTCACTCATACCAAACAACATACAGGATTTCTTACTATAGTTTTATAAATGAGTTACCAAGAATCGATGCATGACAGGCAACACAAGAATAACCAGAACATCATACCTTGACATAACTAACATTAAGCTCCTTTCTTGTGTATCCACGATCTAAATTGCGTAACACATATTGGTTATAATCTTTGACAATTCTCATTATGATATCCGATGTTGAAATTCCCTCAGTCCTTTTAGTCTCTTTGAATCGTCCCACAGCTTTGACCTTTATTCGCAGTAGCAAGATATCGAATGTGAAAGAAATGTTAAAAGAGAAATATCAAAATGAGAGAAAATCAATTAAATTGAAAATTTTAAGACGGAATGCCGTCTTACAAATTCATAAACATCCTTTCCAGCTCCACTAGTATCTGCGTAACTGTATTGTAACAACGAAAAGAATAAAAGAATTGCTTAAAATTTATGCTCCATAATTAGCAAATATATGAGACAGATATCGATGAAAGACGAGTAAAATTGCAAAAGAATCAGGCAATTCAAATGCAAATCAAAATCAAACCTCTCTTTACAGTTTAGAAAACGCAATTACATGGCAACCAGTCAGTTTCTCAAGACTACACGGTTCGATTATGGAAACTGAGTTTAAAGCTATTAGATTGCTTTTAACACAAAAATAACAAATTCACTGGCCAAAACATGAAGTTACAAACACAGAGTAACAAGGCATGATTTTGCATAAATAAATTTATGATCTCATCCTGTTGATGAAACAACCAACTAGAGAACTGTCTTAATAAAGGAAAAAAGGTTGGAATCCCATATTGCGTAACATCCGGATTATTGTAATCTGTCGAGTTGGATCATGTTTAATCCATTTTTTTATGTTATATCCACATAAGTCAACATCCACAATAGTACCTCTAGGCAGCAATGCCAAAGGGCAAAGACAATAATGGTACTCTAATTTTCTTTCCTATGAATATCTTGAATCATCAAATAATGACAGGGAGTCTGAAGAGTAAGAATCATGAAGAGCTATTACACCAAAAGAAATAAAACATGCTAGGCATCTAAGGCATGTACTTTTGAGTTATATGTGGGGCTTTGGTGGGTGGTTTAGAATGTAGATTGTCAAATTCACCAGAAGTTTAATTCCTAAAAGCCAACTCAAACTCTCAAAGTATGTCATTTCAAAGCTATGTTCGGCTTACAATCCAATAGTCAATAAACTCCCTTCACATTTAGTTTAGAAGTCAAAATGACTTTCTATCTTCTGTGTCAGAGAGTTACAGTTGGGCACATAATAAGAAATGAGAAAAACGAGGGAACTGCAGACTTACGGGAGAGAATCATGTGCCACATAGTCAATATTGTGCTGGTCAAGAAACTCTTGATTTATTACCCATGGAGCATCAGGGATAACCTCATCAACCCATCTGCCAAACAAAAATGCCAAAATTGTTTAACAAGAGAATAATCATGGAAAAATAAATCGTATAAGTTGAAAGTACAGCTCTGAATTCCATTCCCGTCTCTGGTATAACTGATTTCGTAACATTCTTCAAGGGAGTACCAGTTCCAATAGTTTTAGGAAAGATAGAAAGATTAGGAGGGGAAATTGGGGAGTTAAAATCAGGAAAAAGGGAGAAACGACGAAAAAACCTGGAGCAGAATAGAACTTAGAGGACAGGGCAGTAAATTTATAATCATCCCAATCCAAAATTAAAAACATCTGAATTTGTAGAAATATGTGTGTGTTGCTAATATAATATCATATCACTCTACCATGTGCATGAAAAAAAGAAATTATAATTCTAGCTAACTTGCCACGTGCAACGCAGATGTCCATTCCAGCTACGAAGTTTATTCAAGAAGTAAAAATTTTCACATATCGAACATCCGTTGTTTCCAGATAATGGCTAAACCACATCAGGCTAGATTAAAATCCATACAGCAACAAAAAAACATGGAAAGCTACAAACTGATCGTACTTGCAATGTCGGAGGGATTCATATCGCTCGGATTCAGTCATAACAGTCTTTCCCTTGTACTTGTGCGTGGTCTCATCATTGCAGCATCCCACCATCAAGTACGTATTTGGGAAACTTTTCAGATAATATAAATCACAAAATATGTATCAGAATTTATAATCAAGCTAGAACCAAATTATTACAGGTATGTATAATATTAATGACACTTGATCCCTCAAGAAATCATTAGCATGATGATATAAAGACCACAAAAATTCCAACACTCTAGACCGATCAACATGCCTCAAAAGAGAAACAAATTTTTTATGCATAATACTCTCTTACAAACTAAGTTTCGAAAGCAAAAAAAATTAAAACCCAATTGTCATGCTTTCGACCAGATTCTTAGGCCGCCCTGCCAAGATATAGTTTTGATATTCTAAGTTCATATTCTAGAAAAACATAGTATTGATAAAATAAAAATAAAATTTCATAGGATAACAGGAAACAGGCTGGATATGGAGGGAAAATAGAAACGTCGAATCATTCGATGACAAATACATAAAACAAACACCTCGTGAACAATCAACAGAACTTCTGCCAAAGTGCAAACTTCAGAACAGTATTCCACAAATAAAGAAGCAAGAAACAAAATTCAAAGAAGACCCATAAAATCTCATCCAATTACGAGCGACATACGCGATTTTGGCTTGTTCGAGAGCTCGAGCATGGCCGAAGTGGAAGAGATCATAGATCCCATCAGCGTACACACGAACAGGGCGGTCGGACAAGGAAGCAGAGTCCCTAGAGTTGCCTTCTACGCCATTCGTCGGGCAATTATCGCCGATTTGCCTCTGCTCCTCCGTTGTTACCGCGCCACTCACCCCCATCTTGACACCCTTCAATCTCTCTCTTCGTCGGTGGTTTTGTTTTCTCTCAATGAATCAGACACACACAAACATAAAATGAAAGGCCAAATCTCCGGTGGTTATAAAAATAGCATTTGTTTTTTTCGAGAAACGTCAGTTAGTGACCTTAAATTTTTAATTATAATAATAATAATAATAATAATAATGAGCAATTTGATCAAAAATCCCCAAATACAAATATATTTTATTTTGGGGTCCTAGTCATAAAATGTGGTACAAAACAATACAATATGTGGTACAAAACTATACAAGATGTGGTACAAATTAACAAAAATTGTGGTACAAAAAAGTGGCTAGGGAGTGCCGAGCAAAACATGTTTGCATTGGGGATTTTTGAGCAATTTGAACTAATAATAATTACTTTCGGACATTTTAAAAACAGAAAAAAAGTCATTTTCGTGGTTTATCTTTATCGGTTTTCTTTTATAGTTTTTTAATTGATCAAACTTCGATCCTCTAAGATATCGTTTGATATTATGTATGAGATGTACGATAAATGAATAAAAACATGATGAGATGTGGATAATTTGATTTTGTAGGATTATTTGGTTTATTCGTTTAATTACCATTGCCAATTTCACACAATTTTACTTATATGACACTTATTCTCCACAAATACCATAAGTTGAGAGGTATTTGTCATCAAGCCTACATCTAATCTCATACAGGGTCATGAGATATCATTGAGTTAACAAAAAAATGAGAGAAACATGGGATGATTAAAAATTTGTGTCGCATCCCACTTTCATCTCATGTACCAAACGGTACCTAAGTTTCATATTTTGGTTATATTGGTCAGATTTTAATCGAAATATCTATTTTTTATCAAAACTTGTTGACTAGACAATAAAATTCGATGACGTGATAAGAGATTTGGGGACTTTTCAATTTGAAAAATAATCCTTGGAATACCACCAAATTTTATAAATTTGGTGTGTTAATAGAATAAATATGTGTTTATAATTGTTTTCTAAAAAATACTAACAAAATCAAAAGTAAAAAACTGTGGACGTTAATTAAAATTTTTTAATCATCTCAACTTTTGGAATAGTTTTTGTTTCTCTGTTTCAGAAAATGGATTCCTCCCAACCCAAAACAAAAAATAATTAATGTTTGAGTCGATTGATTTATTTTTAAATTCTCTTTTGAATTAGAAATGAGAGGGTTAAAAAAATGTGATTACGAGCATTATGGCTCATGTTTTTGTAGTAGACCAATTTCCTAATTAAGCTAATCAACTGTCTAATCATGTTGAATTAGTCAAAGAATGGTTAGGAGATCTTCGTTAGGGATTATAGAGTTAAAAATCGGATTCAAAACGATCAGAAATAGTCCAGGAAGTTCCAAGCGTCTGGGCAATTCGGGAGATCCAAACATCAACCAAGACCATGTATGGATCGGTGGTTCCGAAACCTTCGAATGCAAGATTGTAGTTCGAAGGCAGAGGGTGAGTTCGGAATCTCCGAATGTGTTCGGATGACAATATGCTAGATCGGAGATACCGAGTAGTTCGAAAGTTCCGAACTACAGGTCGGATGATCCGAACCCTTCTCCGACAGTTAAGTATGAGTTTCTGATTGGTGATTTGATAGAGGTGAGATCGGAAGCTCCGAACCCTCAGTTCGGAAGGTCCGAACGCTGTCGGCAGCTTGTGTTGTCCAATCATAGATATGCGTTTGGTGGTGAGAGTTCGGAAGGGCGATTGAAAGCTCTAAAGTGATATCAAAACGTCCGAACTTGCGACCGAAAGGTCCGATCGTGGTCTATATATAGGTGCCAAAATCTCCATTTTCAAATTCTCATTTTCCTCTTCTTTCTCGTTCCTAGCTAGTTTTTGAGGGTTTCAAGGCGTCGTTTCGAAGGCCAGTCGATAGAGAGATGCTACAAAGATCGTAGCAGAGTTGTGCCTAGAGTTTGGGTCCATCTTCATCAAAAGGCTAATGACGGACAAATAGATAATGCTAGACTCTAATTTGTTCCAGTGATTAGTTATTAGTCTAGTTAAAGCTGTTAGTACCCAGAGAGTAATATGGTGATTACTTACTTATAGGCTTGGAATTGAGTACCCGAGTTTCTAGGTTTCTTGGGTTGCTTGAGTTGCTTGAGTAGAGGTAAAGATTCTACTTTGGAAGCTTCGATCACATGCATGCATTTGCGTGTCCAAACATTGGCGACACGTCACTAGTGAACATGGCCTAACCTTCAGAAGCTCCGATCTCGTGTTCGGTAGGTCCGAACTCACCTTTTGCCTCCGATCTTCAGCTGCTAGGTTCGATGCTTTCGAACCCACTTCGGAATTTCCGATCCGGACAGTTTGTTTTGACACCCTGATTCCACATTTCTGAACCGATTAATCACTAAGTTAAATTGAAATCCTTTAATCTTATTTTAACATTTAATATTGTAAAACGGGGTACAGATTACTACATTCTCTCCACCTTAAGAGATTTCATCTTCGAAATCAAGCCTGAGGAAAAATTGTTAATCATCACCACGAAATGTTTTTATTACATCTGAACATTACAAGGTACAAATAATGAAACCAACAATTAAAGTTGTTTGACCCATAAATTAATTTGTGCCATTAATTTATCATTTAATACATTAAGAATTTTAACTGCAAGAAATCTGCAGGAACTGCAAAGAATTGGACAACAACTTCCAAAACCTACAATGCAAGTAGTGGGATGGTGGAGTTGGGCACTCGGAGAACCGTCTCGACTCACGAGGAACCAAGTAGAGAAAGATGAGAAGACCAAGTCAAAACAATTACAAGTAGTGAATGGTGGAGTTGGGCACTCGGAGAACCGTCGTGACTCTAGAGGAACCAAGCAGAAAGAGTGAGAGGAAGACAAAATCAAATCAGTTAAAAGTTAATGGGGCTATTAGTGGGGTGGTTAGTGCTGCAAGAAGTAGGATAATGGAGTTAAGCTATAGTGACCCAACCCAGGATCACTAACTGATCAAAGCTTAAGCATGCAATTAACTTAAAGCACGATAATTTAAAATTAACAGCGGAAACTAAAACCAAAATATAGAATCACCGGCAGAACAATCGGGCTAAAATCAAATTATATTATACATCCCCATCGAAAAACCATAGTTATAAAATCCAAACTATCAACTTGATTTAGGAACAAGATAAAGTCCTCGGAACCACTACAGCTCACTGACTGCTACCTCTTGGTTCATCCAACCTAAGACCTGCCCTAAAGAATAGGGTGTCCAACACAAAACACTCTGGACATGAGCATAAAACGCTCAGTACAGAAGTACGAATATACATATATCATGCATGCATATGCAATATGTCGGGTACTGGAAAACCTATCCAGAAGACTGCTCAGTCAAGGCGCCATGGTATGTAGCACGCTGGGCCGTCGCATCAGGAGGTGGCTTCCATACCATATAAATGTGGATATAACCAGCTCAAAATCCATTGAAATCCATCCACTAAAATACGGGGCTGAGTGACCCCTGCTATAGGCTATGCAAATCAAGGCATAAAGCTCAACGTGTACATGCATGCCGCATAATATCAATGCACATTATAATGCCACAGAAAACATGCAAATATAATACATGTAGCGGCCCAACCCGGATCCACTACCTAATCAGAGTTAAGAGCATAATTAAGCATGCATTAAAATAAATCGCTGCGGAAGACTTAAATAAAAGCAGACCGACAGAATACAACCAGTTAAACAAATTCGATTATACAACCCAATCGAATAAATAAGCCTAAAGGCAAAACCTACAGCTAATCTTGCTGTATCCACTGGTCACTGGCTACTCCAAGCTCCTGGTGCTCAATCCTGCACCTACACCTGCCCCGTCGAATGGGGTGCCCAGATACACAGAAAAGACTAGACGTGAGCTCTAAGCTCAATACGAAAGCACGGTTGAAACATACAAATATGATGCATGCAAATGACAGGGTATCCATATCTGGGATAACTGTATACAACTGCTCAGTAATGGCGCCTAGGACATGAGTGGTACAACCCGGGGAGCAAACCCTATGTACACTGCTCATTCCTAACGGACATAGACCGTGTCTTACAGATGCTAGTGCCGGCTAACCCGTCGGCAGCGGGGCGCTCGACATCAATCATCCGAACAGGGCTGAGCGGCCCTACATGGCTTATCTCAAAACATGAACAGGCACAATATGATATGCACATGCTGCATAATAATATGACACAAAAATGAAACATATAAGCATGCACAACCCGCTTGCTATCTCAGTCAGTATTTACATACCTTTGTACAGGCAGTCCTAGCAGTCCAACTCTAGGTTCCAAGCCTACATCAGCTCTACAATGCAAATACCCATGCATCATTAATTAAGTTCTAAAAGCCTTAACTAAGCTATTGCATACTCCTAAATAATTTAAGGAGACCATAGCTATACCTGCGTCCGTCGTCAGCCCGCTGATGACAATTGCCTCAAAACTAGGCCACAGCTTTGCTACGACGCCTGGATCGCTATGCCACTTCTGGAATCCCAATAGCATGCCTAGATTTCCCTAGATCTGAGTTAGAAGGCTAAGGAATCGAGAGAGAAGAGAGGAGAGAGGTGCAAGAAATGAATTCTCGGACCCTCTATTTATAGACACGAAACATTGCGTCCGTTCTGGTTCGTTGCGTCCGTTCTGCCTGACGAACGTTGCGTCCGTTCCACTTCGTTGCTTTCGATGTCCCATCAAGTGCGTAAGCAATGACGTAATATTTTTGACATCACAGATGACATCACTGCAAGAACGTTTCTTCCATTCATGAACGTTGCTTCCGTTCCTGGTCACCCTTCGGGCTTTTTCCGATCATTCTGAATCCATTTTTGAAGTCCGTTAATCCTTAACTAAGCTATTGCATACTCCTAAATAATTTAAGGAGACCATAGCTATACCTGCGTCCGTCGTCAGCCCGCTAATGACAATTGCCTCAAAACTAGGTCACAGCTTCGCTACGACGCCTGGATCGCTATGCCACTTCCGGAATCCCAATAGGATGCCCAGATTTCCCTAGATCTGAGTTAGAAGGCTAAGGAATCGAAAGAGAAGAGAGGATAGAGGTGCAAGAAATGAATTCTCGGACCCTCTATTTATAGACACGGAACATTGCGTCCGTTCTGGTTCGTTGCGTCCGTTCTACCTGACGAACGTTACGTCTGTTCCTCTTCGTTTCTTTCGATGTCCCATCAAGTGCGTAAGCAATGACGTAATATTTTTGACATCACAGATGACATCACTGCAAGAACGTTTCTTCAATTCATGAACGTTGCTTCCGTTCCTGGTCACCCTTCGGGCCTTTTTCGATCATTCTGAATCCATTTCTGAAGTCCGTTAATCCAACAGAGACTTCCTTAATCATGTATTAATAAATAGAAACATGATCACACGATTAATTACTCATTAATCATTATTTCTAGATACGGGTCACTACAATACATGTATATTCAACCTGGTATCTCGGATAATATGTCCGTACCTTAATCTCAGCAATAAGAGCAACCTAGAAACTCCTGCTCACTAGTCTCGGCCTATAATCACATAGACAATATATCACTTATAGTGCTCTAAAAGTCTTAACTAAGCTATTACATACTCCCTAATCTCTATAGGGATCCAAAAATTTATCTGCGTCCATCGTTAGCCTGCTGATGGCGACTGCTTCCAAAACTTAGGCACAGCTCCGCTACTCCCCAGTAGAGCCCCGCTATCGATTGACCCTTGAAAAAATTCCTGAAAAAGACTCCAAAATTGACTAGGAAGAGCTAGGGACGAGAGAGAGAGAGAGAGAGAGAGAGAGAGAGAGAGAGAGAAAAGAGGGAAATGAGCAATTTGTATCACAATACTGCAGTTTTTACAATACAACTAAAATTGCTGAAATATAATACATTCAAAATTACTCCAGATTCTCAGAATGCATACAGCTCTACAAGTCCCAAGTTGCTTCCTCGGTTCCTCGATGCTGCCACTGAACCATGACTAGAGGAATACGCTTATTCCGAAGCATCTTCTCTTTCCTATCAAGAATTCTGAGTGGTCTCTCCACATATGACAAATCAGGCTCTAGTTGAACATCCGCTGGTTGCAGAATGTGCGACTCATCTGCAACGTATTGACAAAGTAGTGACACGTAGAACACGTTATGAATGATGGAAAGATACAGCGGTAACGCCAGATGATAAGCCACATCTCTAACCTTTTCTAAGATCTCGAACGGACCAGTGAACCTTGGCGCTAACTTCTCATTGAGACTAAACCTCATCACCTTTCGGAAAGGCAAAACTCTCAAGAAAACACACTCTCTTGTTTCAAAATGCAGTGGTCTGCGTTTGGTATTGGCATAACTGGCCTGCCTATCCTGCGCTGTCTTGATTCTCTTCTTGATCAATTCTACTTTGTCCGCAATCTGTCGGATCAACTCTGGTCCTTCGACCTGACTTTCTACTACCTCATCCCAAAACAAGGGTGTACGACAACGACGACCATAAGGGCTTTGAATGGTGTTATGCTAATGCTACGATGAAAACTATTGTTGTAGGCGAACTCTATCAACGACAAATGACACTTCCAGGACAATCCAAAGTCCATTACTGAAGTTCTCAACATATCTTCCAATGTCGGAATAGTCCTTTTAGACTGACCGTCTGTCTCTGGTTGATAAGCAGTACTCAAACTCAGAGTAGTACCCAAAGCTCGGTGAAAGCTACCCCAAAACCGTGAGGTAAATCTTGGATCTCTGTACTAACTATGCTCAAAGGAACTCCATGTAACCGTACTACCTCCTGAATGTATAAACTCTCCATGCAATCAAAAGTGAACTCGCGGTTATACGGAAGAAAATGTGCAGACTTGGACAACATGTCCACCACGACCCAAATTGAATCACACTGTTTGGAGGTCATTGGCAAGTGGGTGACAAAATCCATTGTCACATGCTCCCACTTCCATTCCAGAATATACAAACTCTGCATCATACCACTTGGTCATCGATGCTCTGCCTTGACCTAGTAACAAACAAGGAAACGAGAGACAAACTGATAAACACTGCGCTTCTTACCTTTCCACCAAAATCTAGTACGTAGATCCTTATACATCTTGGAACTGTCTGGATGCATGGCAAACCTACTCCGATGTTCCTGAGAAAAAACTTCGTCTCGCAAGGCTGAGTCATCAGGTACAACGACTCTACCAGACAAACACAATAGTCTGTCTGTCTGAAAGTGAAAACAAACATGTTGTCTCCCTGAGCAAGTCTTGCTATTTTTTGCATCTTCAAATCTGAAAACTGCACTTCTCGGATACAAGAAAACAAGGATGGCTCAATTAGCACAGAGGAAACTCGGATCCCCTGTTGTCCTTTCTTATGCTGAGACATAAACCCTGAGAACAACATTCTCGAATGGTACTATCCCTTGCACTAATACTGAGAGCACTGATACTCATTTTCCAGATAAGTGCGTCCGCCACCGGTTTTGAAGTACCTGGATGGTACTTAATCTCGCAATCATAATCTTTGAGAAGATCCGACCATCGACGATGTCGCATGTTCAACTATGCCTGAGTAAACAAGTACTTCAAACTTTTATGGTCCAAAAAGACCTCGAACCTCTCGCCATACAGATAATGACGCCAAATATTTAGTGCAAACATGATAGTTTCAAGCTCTAAATCGTGCACTAAGTAGTTCTCTTCGTGGGTCTTCAATTGTCTAGAAGCATATGCAATCACATGCCCATTCTGTGTAAAAACCACTTAGCCTTGGGTCCTGATGGCAATGCAAGAACAGATGTAGTAGTCAATCGGCCTTTCAACTCGTCAAAGCTTTGCTCGCACTCGCTTGACCAAACAAAAGGAACATCTTTTCCTGTCAGCTGTGTCAGTGTTCGAACAATTCGTGAGAAATTCTCGATAAACCGTCGATAATACCCTGCCAAACCAAAAAAGCTACGAATCTCTGAAGCTGTAGTCGGATGCGACCAATTCAAAATAGCTTAAGTCTTACTTGGGTCAACTGGTATTCCTTCTTGAGAGATAACATGACCAAGAAATACCACTCGATCAATACAAAACTCGCACTTTCTAAAATTGACATATAACTTCTTCTCATGGAGACTGCAGTACAAGTCTCAAATACTGCGCATGTTCCTCAACACTGCGCGAGTAGACAAAATGTCGTCAATGAAGACAACAAAAAAATTGCCTAGTTAATCACGAAATACCCTCTTCATCAAATCCAAGAACACCGCAGACTCATTTTTCAACCCAAAAGGCATCACTAAGAACTCATAGTGACCATATCGGGTACGAAACATTGTCTTCGTGATATCCACATCTCAAACACGCGACTGATGATACCCTAACCGCAAGCCAATATTAGAGTACATAAAGGTTCCCTGAAGTTGATCGAACAAATCGTCAATCCGAGGCAAATGATACTTGTTCTTAACCATCGCGCGGTTCAACTATCTGTAGTCAATATAGAGACACATAGAACCATCCTTCCTTTTAACGAAAATAACTGGAACTCCCAAAGGTTAAACCCTCAGTAGGATATATCCTTTATCCAACAAATCCTGTAACTAATGTTGCAACTCTCTCATTTCTGCTGGTGCTAGATGATAAGGCGCACGAGAAATCGGTGTCGTCCCTGGTACAAGTTCAATCCTGAACTTGACATCTCTGACATGAGGAAACCCTGGAATCTAATCTGGAAAGATATCTGGGTACTCACAAACTACTGGTAACTCCTCTACAGACCTGCTACATATGGATATATCAACCACATGGATAAGGTAACCTTCCCCACCCGCCTTTAAAGCTTGACCAGCCGTCAAAGCTGAAACCAGATACATAAGGGGTCGCTCTCCCTCACAATGGGAAAACCAAATATCCCCCTCAACCAGACGAAACTGAACAATATTTTGATAACAATCCACTTGTAGCTCTATAAGAGGTCAAGACATCAATACCCAAAATATAGTCAAAATCCTCCATCGCTAGAACCATAAGGTTTGCTACTCAGAGCCCTCAAACTCTAATCTACATCCCAAGACTAAACGCTTGGCCAAAGCCAAATGACCAGTCAGGGTAGACAAAGATAAAACTACGTCTAGAGGTATGTACGAAAACCTATAACGCTTAGTAAATCTTGCTGAAATGAAAGAATGCAATGCACTAGTGTCGATGAGAACAAATGCAGGAAAACCGCATAAGAGAAATGTACATGCGATAACGTTTTTGTTCTCCTGCTGAATCTGATCCTGAATCAGCGAAAAACCTTTCTGAAAACACGAGGTCTCTGATTGGTGCTCCCAATAGATTGTCCCTGCGACCTCTGTGGAATGGAAGAATGAGAAACATACCTAGACGCTGATCCGTCAGCCTGTGGACAATCTCTCTTCATGTGTCCAATCTCGCCACAACGAAAACAAGCCCCTGACCTGCGAAACTTTCACTCGGGTGACGGCCTCCACAAGTAGCACACTGCCCCTTGCCCTTCTTTTTCCAAAAGTGGTGAACTCCACCTGAACCAAATCCAGAAGAAGAAGAAGACACACCCTATTTCTTGAAAGATTGAGTCCTCGGACCCAAAGAGCTAGCTATTCTGGAAGAAGAGAGAAAGGATCTGTTACACAGGAGGCTGTCCTCCACCTGGCGACATCGAATAACCAAACCCTCGTAAGCCATGTCATCACCAACAACAACACAATCATGAATCTCTGGACTAAGACCGTGGAGGAACAGATTATACTTCATATCGGTGCTGGAAGAAATCTCTGGGAAATATGGCAATAGCTCGAAGAACTTCTGTTGATATTCTTTGATTGACATCGAGCCTTGCTTCAAACTTAGCAACTCACTAGCCTTCGTCTGTCGAAGTGCGGGAGGAAAATACAGCTTCTGGAAAGCTGTGCGAAACTCTGCCTAAGTAGCGGTGCCTCGTGTGGCCACAAAGGTGAAAATGTGAAATTTCACCACTTCTGCACACAACCCTCTACTAGAAAGTCAATAGTCTCAATATTTTTCTCCTCTGTGCACCGAAATTCCCAAAATCAATTCTCCATGCTGATATGAATCTAGGAGGTGCTCGAAGATTAATATTGTTCCAAGATTTGCTCCATGATTTATAATCGAGAGTTGAAGGGTTTGGAATTCATGGGAATCAAGTTGGATAAGCTTGAAGTTAGTGGGGGTGGTACTAAGAGTAAAAATAAAATATTTGAAGAAGAGGATGATGTAGGTGAGGATGAAGAGAGTTTGGTTGAAAATTGGGGTCAAAATAGGAGGACTCATGAGGGGTGAAAGAAATAGAAGGGGAGCTGTGTGAGAAAGATACATTGAAAGGGGGTCGAGAGGATGGGAATATTAGTGGGATAAAGATAAAGATTCCTTTATACCATGGGAAATCGGATCCGGAGACTTATTTGGAGTGGGAGATGATAGTGGAGTCGGTGTTTGATTGTCAAGGCATGCAAGTCAAGGCATAAAACTCAATGTGTACATGTATGCCGCATATTATCAATGTGTGGGGCCTCGGGTTGCTAATCTTATTTTTAGGGCAATTAGTAATTAAACACCATTAATTAACTAGATGGAAGAAAGATAAAAAAAAAATTCAAAGGGGTTTGCGCCCGCGCGGTCAAAAACTGCCGCGCGCGCTCCCTTCAACTTCCAAAATAGAAGGCCAGGGCTCGAGCTGCATTCGGGCGGTAGTTTTTTGCCGCACGAGCGCTGCCTCTGGCAGAAAAGGCCCTGTTTTTCAGCAGCAGAAAATGATCCTTTCGATTCAATCCAATCCCTCAAATTCAAGTTCGAAACATGCATATTTACATAGAACAAGATCTAAACATGTTTACAAGGAATTGATACATCAAACTAGAGGTTTAGAATCCAGCAAACACAACAAAATACACAAGTAGTTCGCTAAGTTCTTCAAAATCACAACGAAAGTATTTTCTAAACATGTTTGCTAGGACTTATACACATCGATTCAGCTATAAATAACCTGAGTCCACGTCTAATCTTTTCTCATGAGCTACCCTCATCGACTTTGGCCAGCTCCTGCCCCATCTGTGGTCATGCACACATACAAAAAAAGACAACAGCCGAATAAAATCCGGTGAGAATACAATTCTCAGTATAATCAACATATACATGCGTTAAATAAAATCATATCATTCGACTCTAAACATATCAATTCAAGAATAGAGTAATATAACACATCTAATAAGAATTGATTCATATGTAGTCGCTGCCATCAAGATTCGTATATGATCTTGACATGGATATCCATCTATCGTAGTCATATCTAACTCGAAAATAAGGTTGCCTCCGACCTTGGCAAGAATCAATTAATTATCATATCATATCATATCAAAATCAAAGATCCACTACTTGTGATGGATCGACAACATCAATAACATAAGCACAAAAGATCAACAAGTATGTGATTTTTGCGGAATAGCTAAAGAAACGTCGTTCTTGAGTATCAAATTCCTGACTCACGATATTGTCTTATACCTTCTTGTTTCTCGATTCTTGAATACTTCAATCTGAAAATAAGTCATCAAGAATACATATATCAAAAGCTATTCAACTTCACAATTCAATCTTCATTCAATCTTCACTATCAAATCAACTTCAAACCTAGCTCAACTTCTTCTTCGGTTTGAAAGCTACAATCTCGAGTTCGTCAATATTTTAACCAAGATGTAACTGAAGTAGTACAAGCTAAAATATCACAAAAAACTCATATCATATTCAGCTCAATCAACAAGATATCAAAACGGCTTTAATTCATCAATCGACGGCGTAACGACTGAAAATCGGTAACCGAAACGATATCGAACTCTTAACTAACTTCATGTATCACTTCTAACCAACATATCAACATAAAAATCAGCATAAACCAGCATATCAGAGGCTATATATTGTGAAACACATGCTGGAAATCATATCAAATACAATCGATATCCGTTCATCGATTCGGTTTCGAACATACGAGATATGAAAGCTCAAGTACATGAAGATATAAACGAATTCTGATTCCCTTCATCTTTGAACTTTCAAACATACTTGAGACATCAAAATACTTACATAAAATGGAAGCCCTCGTCGCAAGGATTCCGGAACTATGCTTGGAATTAAATTCAGACAATCAGATCAAAAGATATGAAGATTTGAAGATGATAAATCCCAAAGAAGAAGATGGTGCTCTTGGTTGTTATTCTGAATTCTGAATAAAGCTATGCACTTGACACGTATAAGCTGACTAATCAATTTAACAACTAGATATATTCAAGTCTAATTGCATTTCAACCCTTAAAAACTTCAAAAATTTCAAAGCTGTCCTCGGCCCTCTTTTTAATTCAATTTCAATCATAAATAATTTAAGAATATTAGAATTTAAATCTAAACTCTAAAAATTTTCAAATTAAATATACTCCGATTAAAATTAAATAATATCGGATTAACTCAAATAATCCTGGGCCTTACACAATGCATATACTAATGCCACAGAAAATATGCAAACATAATACATGTATATTCAACCTTGTATCTCGGATAATACGTCCGTACTTTAATCTCAGCAATAAGAGCAACCTAGCAACTCCTGCTCACTAGTCTCGGCCTATAATCACATAGAAACTGTATCACTTATAGTGCTCTAAAAGGCTTAACTAAGCTATTACATACTCCCTAATTTCTATAGGGATCCAAAATTATACTTGCGCTCGTCGTCAGCCCGCTGATGGCGGCTGCCTAAAAAACTTAGGCACAGCTCCGCTACTCCCCAGTAGCGCCCCACTATCAATCGACTCATGAAAAAATGCCCGGAAAATCCTCCAAAATTGAATAGGAAGAGCTAGGGAAGAGAGAGAGAGAGAAAAAGAGAGAGAGAGAGAGAGAGAGAGAGAGAGAGAGAGATAAGTGAGAAATTGAAAATGAGATTCTCGGCCTCTTTTTATAGACGGTGATCGGAACTTCCGATCGCAGGATCGGAGCTTCCGATCCCTGCTTCAAAACTCTCTCCGCCAACCACGTGTCTGGCTAGAGGACGCTTGCCGACAGTAGATCGGAGCTTCCGATCTCCATGATGTCACTTCTTACAAAATTCTTGAAAGACTCGCCTCGGTGACGATTGGTGCTTCCGATCGCTATTTGGAGCTTCCGAAAGTACCAGAGCTTACGAACCCAAAATTATGGCTCCGATCACTACGGAGCTTCCGACCTCTGTTCGGACCGTCCGATCCTTCCAAAGCTCAAAGCTCTACTAGACCATTCTTGATCATTCCGGATCCATTCCTTAATTCCTTAAATCCATTATGGGATCCCATAATCATGCTTTAGCCAATTAAACATAATTAGGTATTTGATTAACATAATTTTGAGACGGGTTACTACATGAGAAGTTGAAGAACTGACTCTGGAACCAGCATATAAAAAGGACATCCATGCATAAATCAAGATCATCAACAATCAATCAATCCAAATCTAGCTTCAAAAGCTATCTGATTTTTACAGCAAACTTTCTGCATAATTTTCAATTTTTCATTTTTATTCTTCATGTTTTTAGAATTTCAGTATCTATTTCCGGCATGTATTTCCTTAGTTCCTCCATGTTTCCAGTAGAATATTTTTGTGTTTTTTTTATGGCAAACATTTGTCATTTTTAAGTTTTAGTAGCAAAGTTAAAGTTTTCGATTGCTATTAAGAATTGTCCTTCGTTATTTCTTATGTTATTTAGAATTAAACCGGAGAAATCGGGACCGACGATGGAACCGGGACTCGTAATCGTTTTTGGTAGAAGTTAGATTTTTCTTTTTTCTTTTATTTTTCACTTTTGGCCCGATTCGTGCCTGGAACGAGTGCACGCAAAAAATCCAAGCCAAACAAATGGCACTCCTAGTGGGACGCGACATATGATAATGAGCATATGTTTCTAGCAAAATTGTTGAAAATTCGAAGGAAATGCAGTCAAGAAGTAGTTTGAAATATGAAGTAGATACATATTCTAATGTTTTCAATTCTGATTATTATGTTTCAGGTTCTTGGGAACATGGAGAATATGGTACTCATAATTTTTCAGGTTTATATGGTTATGCTCCAGAAGATGAAATACGAGTTTCTCAGTCCTTTTTTACTGAAGAAATCGAAGAACACGGTGGACCAGAAATAGTGGTAGTTCCTTATGCACATTCCGAATATGTTGCCACAAAGAACATGGAGGAGATAAGTTCGATGATGGTGAATTCCATGAAAAAAAATGAAGGAGGCAAACAAAGACTTGCTGACCACGATGAGATACATGATGGAAGATATGAACAAACTCTGAGTAAGTGGAATCATTGTGGAAAACACACATTAAACTCATTGTGATCATGTATTCTATGAGAAAGGAGATTCAGATGGTATCTCGAAATTCATTGAAGCCCAAGGATCCATTGGGAACTTCCAAGATGGTGATAACCGCCGCTCGGTGAACCCAATTATAGAAAAGATGTTGAGAGATACACTTCACCACCCAAGAGAGAGGAAGAAGTATGGAAACAAAATCCTCAAAATATGAACCGAGAAAATAATCCTATGAATGCTCGGTGGGCACCATATCTCCCTCAGCCTTTGGTTATCACACAATTCATGTACATGTACAAAAGTAAGTACAACAGGTATCGTGGAACAAAAATCATAAGGTCGAGGAACTACTCACGTTCTGGAGGAACCATGACCCAGGGGCCAGGGAACAATTTATATCATTGTAGAAATGTGACATCAAAGAACTGGTCATATATACGAGTAGGAACCATGGCCCGAGGGCCACAAAGCGATACTCACCAGCAAATAAACAACATTTCACAATTAAGAAACATGTTTTCTCCATCATACTGGTCGATTAGACCAAAATATTGTATGAAAATTAGCACAATGCATGGTATTATATCCAGACATATTAGCACGTTGGACCAAAAGC
Organism: Henckelia pumila; assembly: GCF_033568475.1. Classification (NCBI taxonomy): domain Eukaryota; kingdom Viridiplantae; phylum Streptophyta; class Magnoliopsida; order Lamiales; family Gesneriaceae; genus Henckelia; species Henckelia pumila. The sequence goes on from NC_133121.1 coordinate 199,819,317, forward strand.
CTGCGGGGGGAATTTGTTTGACCCATAAAATAATTTGTGTCATTAATTTATCATTTAATCCATTAAGAATTTTAATATACAAGAAGGCTGCAGGAACTGCAAAGAATTGGTCAACAACTTTCAAAATCCACAATGCAAGTAGTGGGATGGTGGAGTTTGACACTCGGGGAACCAGCTCGATTCTCGAGGAACCAATAAGAGAAATAAGATAAGACCAAGTCAAAACAGTTAAAGTTACTCTAGAGGAACCAAGCAGAAATAGAGAGAGGAAGACAAAGTCAAAACAATTAAGAGTTAGTGGGGCGATTAGTGGGTGGTCAGTGTAGCAAGAAATGGGCTAATGGAGTTAAGCAGTTGAAGAACGAACTTGGGAACCAGTATATAAAAAGGGCATCCATGCATAAATCAAGATCATCAACAATCAATCAATCCAAATCAAGCTCCAAAAGCTCTCTGATTTTTACAGCAAACTTTATGCATAATTTATCAATCTTTCATTTTTATTTTTCATGTTTTTAGAATTTTAGTATCTATTTTTAGCATGTATTTCCTTAATTCCTCCACGTTTCCAGTAGCATATTTTTGTGTTTTTTATGGCAAACATTTTTCATTTTCAAGTTTTAGTAGCAAATTTAAAGTTTTTGATTGATATTAAGAATTGTCCTTCGTTATTTCTTATGCTCTTTACCATTAAACCGAAGAAACCGAGACCGACGGTGGAGCCGAGACTCGTAATCGTTTTTGGTTGAAGTTAGATTTTTTTTTCTTTTTCACTTTTGGCACAATTCATGCCTGACACACCCGCACGCAAAAAATCCAAGCCAAACAAAAGTACAAGACTCAAAACAACTCTAGATGCTCTAAACGCATGCGACTCTCTAACTCTCGAGTCACTTCTTCGGCGTCTATGCGCTGCCACTGTACCATGACTAATGGTGTGCGCTTGTTCCGTAGCACTTTCTCTTTCCTACCGATGATCCTAAGATGCCTCTCCATGTATGACAGGTCCTGATCTAGCTGAACCTTAGTCGGGTGCAAACATGTGATTCATCAGCTACATACTTCCTCAACAAGGATACGTAAAATACATGTGAATGCTGGAGAGATAGGGTAGCAAAGCCAAACGGTAGGCTACTTCCCCAACTTTCTCAAAAATCTCAAATGGTCCAATGAACCTTGGTGATAACTTACCCTTCAGCCCGAATCTAATCACCTTTCAAAAATATGATACCTTCAGAAAACCACGCTATCTGGGCTGATATTGTAAGGGTCTGCACTGTGTGTTGGCATAACCAGCCTGACGATATTGAGTAGCTTTGAATATCTGTTTGATCAATTCCACTTTGTCAGCGATTTGCTAGACTTACTCTTGTCCCTCAACTAGACGTTCACCAACCTCATCCCACTTTGTGTACGACAACGACGTTCGTACAAAGCCTCAAAAGGTGTCATACCAATACTATGATGGTAACTATTTGTTGGATCTCGGTTCCCTTGTGTCTGGAAACTCAGAGGAAGTTTAAAATTTTTATGTAAAAACCGAGCACTTGTGTAGCATTCAAAAAATATTAAACACCCATAGGGTGTTTAAGAAGTTTTAATCTATCAATCTTAACATTAATGATGGCTCCAACCAAGTTGTTAAAAACTTATCTCTTGAAAAGTTAGACACTATCTACAAGCTTCCAAGAGTATACCTTGCTCAAAACGGAGCAAACTTACAAGAGCACACCTTGATAAAAAATGGACTCCTCCTTCAAATTAGGTCCACGACTAGTCAAACTAGATCCGCTCTAAATATGCACTTGAATTCATTGAGAATTCCTTAGCCTTTTTCATACAAGATGAAAGAAAAAAATTGAGAATAAATTGTGTGTATTGTTCGGCCATACGGTGTAAGGAGGAGTGAGGAGGTTGCTTGTATTGGTACTTTAAAAGGTGTTATGACAAAAGTTAAAGCATGCATAGAAAAAGTTAAAGCATGCATTGAAAATTGTGCATTTTGTCTTGTAACCCTTCACCAACTCTCTCTCATGTATTGTATGTATTTTTAGGTCAAACATATACATACATGACCATTGAAATTAACATTTAATTAATTATTAAACTCAAAGTCATTTAAGCTCAATCAATTAATTAAATCCTACTTGAACTCATTCAAGTGCACTAGTAGAATAATTATTCAACACTATTTCCATTTGAGCTCTACATGACCCAATAGTGTTTAATTAATGCAGAACTTGAATTAATTTAATTATTTGGACTCTACAAGGTCCACTAGTGTTTAATTAATTAAAATCATAAATTAATTTAATTAAGTTCATAATAATAGTTTTGAAAATCACCATTTTCAAAAACTAATTATTTATTCAAGTAATCTTTTAATCTTGAAACACTTCACAAATTAAAAGTTGCTCTTATCTTTATTCTCTATATGTGCTTACCGTATATAGCTCAATTCTTATTTATTAACTCCTTGATAATAAGAATGTCAGAAAACTCAAATCTGATGGTACCCAACAAGTCATGTTAAACATCTAGCAATATCGCTTATATGACTCCCTAGGTATCTAATGATACTGCCTACAAGAACCATTCAATTATGGTTAGCATACAGTACGGTCCCTTCAATTATATATCCTAACCGATTCGACAAGCATTGGTATATCGAGAGTTGTTATCGAATCGATAACTATGTGTCATGCCGTAGTTGCATCAAAAGTGTAATTGAAGAAAATCCTTTCTTAATTATCACCTACTCTGAACAGAGATTTCAAACTATAAATACATGAGATCACATAGGATATTCATACCCGAAGTTAAGAGGTGAATCCTTGACTAAAATGCATCGACTCCAATATATTCCGACACAACACTCAACCTTGCCACCTGATGACCCCAGTTGAGTCGATAAAACAAGTTAAAATAAAGCGCTAGCATATAGAGTCTCTATGTTTTCCCAGGTCATAAGGACTAATGGTATACAACCATAAACTAGGATCTTTCCAATCGATAAGTGAGAACCACTTGGAAAATCTTTTAGGGAGAGTTGTTCAGTGCACTCTACCAGGAGAACTTATTTGCATGCTTGGACATCACTATGTCCCATACCAATGAAACATGGTACTCACATTGCAAATGCTAGTTTCAAGCTCGAGCGGCCTTTATCCTTCTTTGAAGCGGCTAAATCGACTAGGAACAGTTTAGAATATACAGTATTCCAATTATGAGTTTCAAGATAGTCATCACATGACCATCTCATATTATTTCTACTATTTGTAAATTCAATGGCTTTATCTATGCAACTAGCATTGATATACAGATAAAAAAAGTTATAAATTAAATAATTCAAATATTATTAAAATAAATATTGTCATACAAGAGTTATTACGAGGTCCCTAAACCAACACTTGGCTTGACGGAAACCTACTCTAACAATCTCCCACTTGCACTAGAGACAAATACATATATACTTCAAACTAATTGATTCGCGATTCTATTCGAATAATGGTCCAGGTAAAATCTTAGCTTGTGGATCAGTAACATTATCTGCAGAGGCGACTATGACTAATGACACCACTCCTATTTCCACAATCTCCCGGATTTTGTGGTATTTTCTCAGTACACATTTTGATTTCTGATGAGACCTGGAGCAACTCCATTAGGAATTCCTTATCCAAACACCCTACTTTGCTGCATTTGATGCAGGAATGTATTCGGCCTCACTGGTGGAATCCATAGTGCTGTCTTGCTTGGAACTCTTCCAAGAGACAACAACACCATTGAGCATGAATACAAACCCAAAGGTTGACTTCGAATCATCGATATCTCTTTGGAAGCTAGAGTCGGTATATCCTTTCAATTTTAGTTCTCCACCCCCATAGACCAAGAACACTTTCATAGTCCTTCTCAAGTACATGAGGATGTCTGACCGCTTAATTCGGTTATGACTAGCAAGTGCACAAGGTCAAGTAATAGTAAGTGGACAATGAGTCCAAGTATCGATCCCATAGAGACTGTAGTCAATTCTCAAGATTTGATTATTTAACTTAATCTAGAAAAAAATAATAAAGAGAGTGTAATAATTTGAATAAAAATAAGAATTAAAATAATAACTAATTATGAAACTATCTAAAAACTAGAGTTCAACAATAAATTCAATTTAAAACGAGACAAACAAGACACACCCAGGTATCGAACTAATTTATGTATCCACATGGAACATACTGAAAATCATGTTTATTTCAATCACGTGAATTTTTCTATCTTATTCAACAATCTATTTCTAAAATTGCTAAACCTATTCAAGTTGGATGGATTAATTATTTATAATTAATTCTAATAAAACTCAAACGCATTCAATATTTATGAAAATTCAATTTTCACCTAAAACCGAATACGGAAACCGAATACTATTTTTAGTCGGTTTAACCATATGTTGATTGATATTTTTGAAACTATCTTTAATCAATCCTCTTTCGATTTGTGATTAATCAACACACATGTAAACAGGTGATCAGTCTAATCACACGAAATATTAAACAACATCAATCAATAACTGAAAATATTCAAAATCTCAAACATGTAATCAAGTCTCAAACATAAATTAAGTTCGACCCAATCTGTTGATCTTGGTTGAAGAAAAGTACTCGATATAAGAAAATATAATTCAAAAATAAAATAAAGAAAAAGTGTAGCGACCCTACCCAGATCCACTACTTAATCAGAGTAATTAGCGCATGCAGTAAATAATTAAAACGTAAAGAGCGGATAATTTAAATAAAACAAATCTAATCGGCAGAATACAACCGACGACAGTAAAAAGTGTATAATAATCTTATACATCCATATCGAATGTTTAGGGTATTAAAATCGCTAACAACTACCTTTACTCAAGCACCAACCTCAATCCTGATACGAGCTGCCTGGAACGTTCAGTCTCAAATCTGCCCCGCCACAAGGTATCCAATGAACACCAAACATAGGGGCATGAGCGACAACGCTCAATACGGAAGCAATGCTATATAAAAAATATGAGAATACAAATGACTTTAAAATCCTGGTTAAATCATTCTGCTCAGGGCGCCACCGAATATACAGCACCATGCTAGAGAGCGACTCCGCGGGGGTACTCGTATATTCACCCTATCACTATAGCTTCTACTCCACCGTTGTGGTCGCTCCAAGTGATAGCAAAAACTAGGGATGAGCCTCCCCAAACCTGATCCGAATCCAAAACAGGATACAAGTCCCACATGAAAACTGTCAATACCTGACTCAAATCCAAAATGAGATGCAAGCTCCCTATGGAAACTGTCAAGACTCACATCTCACGAGATGCAGCCATGCATAAAATCATGCATGTGCTAAAGTAGTAAAACATGGTAAACATATAGTACATACAAATGCAACATATAAGTGTATATATCATGCCAGCTATCTTTGTCAGTACTTACGTACCTCTAACACTGCAGGCAAAATCCTAGCACACCGGTTTAGATCCCACGCCTACAAGTCCACACTATTGCATCTACAATGCAAATACCCATGCATCATCAATTAAGCTCTACAAGTTTTAACTAAGCTATTCCATACTCCTAAATATTTTTAGAAAGTCAAAGCTATACCTGCGTCCATCATCAGCCAGCTGGTGACGATTGCTTCAAAACTTAGGCACAGCTCCGCCACTAGCCCCGTTGCGCCTAGCCACTTCTGGCTCGTCAATATGATGCCTAGAAAGCCTTCAGAATTCTAGAAGACTACTAAGAAGGAAAGAGGAAAGGGAATTCGGTGCACCTAAAAATGAGCTCGGTACCCCTTTATATAGACGGAGATCGGAGCGTCCGATCTCGAGTTTTGAGCCTTTGATCCAGATCGGATGGTCCGATCCCTGCGTCCGATCACTCCTGGCCATACACGTGTCTGAATTCTAGAGGACTCTTGCTGAAATAACTTTGGAGCCTCCAATCTCCCCTTCGGAGCGTCCGAAGTCTTCTCGGTGACGACATCAATGACGTAATATTTCGGATAGCTGGCTGCTAGAGTTCTGAGCCTCCGAACTCCGATCGGACCGTTCGATCTCCATCGGAGCTTCCGATCCTCCGACCGCAGCTTCCGAATGGTTATTCACATTATTATGTAATTAATTGTGATTAATCCCCTTAATCGCCTTATTTTGGGTACGGGTTACTACATTCTCCCCCACTTAAGAAATTTAGTCCTCGAAATTAAGTCCTGAGGAAAACATCGTAAACCAAATAAAATGTTCTTTATTACAACTAAACATTTACAAAGTACAACATCCTTCAAAATAAAAGTACACAGATCAAAGCAACTCTGGATGCTCAGTTTGCATCCGGCTCTCTAACTCCCAAGTTTCTTCCTCTGTTCCCCTATGCTGCCACTGAACCATCACCAATGGTATACGTTTGTTGCGAAGAACATTTTCCTTCCTATGAAGAATCTTGAGAGGTATTTCCACATAGGACAGATCCTGGTCCAATTGCACCTCAGTCGGATGCAAGATGTGCGACTCGTCTGCCACGTACTGTCTCAGCAGGGATACGTGGAACACATCATGAATGCCGGAAAGATAGGGTGGTAAAGTTAGACGATAAGCCACGTCCCCAACATTCTCAAGGATCTCGAATGGATCTATGAACCTCGGCAACAACTTGCCCTTGAGACCAAATCTCATCACCTTTCGGAAAGGTGACACTCGCAAAAACACATGCTCTCCTACCTCAAAGTGCAATGGTCTGCGGTGAGTGTTAGCGTAGCTCGCCTGTCGATCTTGGGCAACCTTAATCCTCCATCGGATCAATTCTTCTGCATCGGTCATCTGATGAATCAGCTGTGGACCTTCAACTTGAAGCTCGCCAACTTCATCCCAGAACAAAGGCGTACGACACCGGCGTCCATACAAAGCCTCAAAAGGTGCCATGTCAATGCTGCGATGGTAGCTGTTATTATAAGCAAACTCTACCAATTCCAAGTGGTCATGCCATGATGGTCCAAAATCCATTACTGTAGCTCGGAGCATATCCTCGAGTGTACGGATAGTCCTCTCACTCTGTCCGTCGGTCTTTGAGTGATAAGTTGTACTCAGACTCAGTGTAGTACCAAGAGCTCGCTGGAAGCTACCCCAAAACCTAGAGATAAACCTTGGATCTCGGTCACTGATGATGATCAACAGAATCCAATGCATGTGAACAACCTCTTGCACATACAGACGTGCCATCCAATCGAAATTAGAGTCCCGATTATACGGTAGGAAATGCGCGGACTTCGACAATCGATCAACAAAAACCCATATTGCATCGCAATTCTTGGAAGACATAGGCAAGTGGGTGACAAAATCCATCGTCACATGCTCCCACTTCCACTCAGGAATCTCTAAACTCTGGAGCAATCCACCGGGTCGTCGGAATTCTGCCTTGACATGCTGACATACAAGGAATCGAGATAATAACTGATAAATGATGCGCTTCATTCCTTTCCACCAAAACCTCGTACGTAGATCCTTGTACATTTTCATACTACTTGGATGAACAGAGAATATACTACGGAGAGCCTATGTTAGAATCTCCTCTCTCAGTGTGGAATCATCAGGAACCACTACACGTCCGGAAAGGCACAATGGACCATCATTCTGAAAATAAAAACCAAAAGTACTTCCATCCTGACCCAATCGGGCTAACTTCTGCGTCTTCGGATCAACGGCTTGTGACTCACGTATACGAGTATACAAGGATGGTTCGAAAAGTACAGATGAGATGCGCACTCCCCGTTGTTCCTTCTTATGACAAAAAGTATACCCCAAGGAACAAAACTCCTCTACCACTGGTGCAACTGAGATGGAACTAAGGGAACTCACATAAATTCGGCTAAGAGCATCCGCAACTGTATTAGAAGAGCCTGGATGGTACTTGATCTCGCAATCGTAATCCTTCAGTAGATCCATCCAACGTCGCTTTCTTAAGTTCAACTCAGCCTGAGTGAACAAATACATCAGAATCTTGTGGTCAGTGAAGATCTCAAACCTCTCATCGTACACGTAATGACGCCATATCTTAAGAGCAAAGACAATGGCTGCAAGCTCCAAATCATGTACGGTATAGTTCTCCTCATGAGTCTTCAACTATCTTGAGGCATAGGCAATCACATGACCTCTTTGTGACAACACGCATCCCAAACCCTGAAAGAAGCGTCGGTGTGGACCACATAACCACCTGATCCAGATGGTAGAGCCAACACTGGAGCAGTAGTCAGACGACAACACAACTCATGAAAACTCTTCTTGCACTCCGACGTCCAAATTAAAGGCACATATTTCTTTGTCAACTGCGTCAAAGGCTTAGCAATCTGAGAAAAGTTCTCCACGAATCTTTGGTAGTAGCCTGCCATCATAAGAAAACTGCGAATCTTTGAGACTGTCGTCGGACGTGACCAGTTTAGTATGGATTCCGTCTTACTAGGATCAATAGAAAAGCCGTCTCATGAAATCACATGACCAAGAAAAATAACTCGGTCAATACAGAATCACACTTGCTCAACTTAGCATATAACTACCACTCTTTCAGTATCTGCAATACAGTATGGAGATGGAAAGCGTGTTCGTTCATACTGTGAGAATATACCAGGATATCATCGATGAACACAACCACAAACTTATCCAAAAAGCCGCGAAAAACCTTGTTCATCAAATCCATAAATACAGCTAGAGCATTCGTCAATCCAAACGGCATCACCAAGAACTCATAGTGACCATACTGTCTTAGAGATATCCTCCTCTCTAACCCGCAACTGGTGATATCCCGACCACAGATCGATCTTTGAGTAAACATAAATACCCTGCAACTGATCAAACAGATCATCTATTCGTGGAAGAGGATACTTATTCTTCACAGTCACCTAATTAAGCTGTCGATAGTCTATACAAAGTTGCATCGAGAAACTCACGGACTACGGGTATCTCCTGGATGTCTGGTCCTCCCAAGGATGCATCGATGGCATTGATAAGATAGCCTTACCCACCAAACTCTAAAGCACACCGGGCTTTTAAAGCAGAAATCACTGGCATCGGGGGTCGCACCCCCTCACCGTAAAAGTACCACGCCTCTCTATCCTCAGGGCAAAACTGGAAAAATCTCTGATAGCAATACACTATGGCTCTATATGTAGTTAGGAGATTTATCCCAATAATGCAGTCAAAGTCATCCATGGCTAGAATCATCATGTTAGCACTAAGCAAATACCCCTCAAAATCCAAAGTGCAACCAACCACTAGACGCTTAGCTAAAAGCTCTTTACCCATCGGAGTCGATACCTCTAGCAAAACATGCTGAGATGAATGAGTGAGATGAACAAGTATCAATCAAGACATATGCAAGAAAACCACATAAACTACAGGTACCTGCGATCATTCGATCACTGTCAGCCTCCACGTGCTTCTGGTTCAGTGCAAATACTTGCCCCTGAACACGTTGCCGTAGAGATGAATGACCCCAGGAAGATGTCTGAGAGTGTTACCGCTGAAAATGCTGCGACTGCTGGCGTTGTTGCTGAGAGGGCTGCTGCTAATACTGCAGCTACTGCTGCTGGACAGATGCTTGAGAACCTCAAGAACCACTAGCTTCTCCCATCAGATTAGGGAAGTCCTTCTTCATATGGCCCTCTTGCCCGCAATGGAAACAACCACTGGTCGGTCGAGCACATTGACCTGCAGAATGCCTCCACCTACACTGCTGGCAACGATTCCACTTCTGGCCGCTGAAACGGTGCACTCCACCGGATCCAGAAGAAGAAAAAGAAGTTCCACACAATTTCTTGAAAGACTAGGATCTCGGACCCAAAGATCTAATCGTTTTGGATGAGGAAGAAACCATGGACCTGTTCCTCCAAAGACTGTCCTCCGCCTATTGAAAACGGCTCACCAAACCCTCGTAAGTCATGTCGCTTCCTACGGCAACCAGCTGATGAATCTCAAGGTTAAGACCCTGAATAAAGAGATCATACTTCACCTTGAAACTACTGGCGAACTAAGAACAATAAGGGAGAAGCTCAAAGAACTTTTGCTGGTACTCATTAACAGTCATCGTCCCCTGCCGCAAACTCAGCAACTCACTTGCCTTCGACTGTCGCAGGGCTGGAGGAAAGTATATCCTCTCACAAGCAGTCCAAAACTCGGCCCAAGTAGCTACTCCTCTGGTTGCTATAAACGGTCCAGAAGTAGATCTCCACCACTTCCTGGCTTTACCCTCCAAAAGAAAACCCAACGTCTCCATTTTCTATTCCTCGGTGCACTGGAACTCTCAAAAAAAATTTTCCATGCGCTCTAACCAGTCTTCAGCAACTCTAGGTGCCTCACCTCCTACTAACGGCTTAAGACTCATCTGTAGGAAATGGTGCATACAGAATCTCCTCCTCTCCTCGCGGTGTCTGTGATGGTCACGCCTTCGACCATCATGATCGCCCCATCGTCCGCCTCCACTGTCGTGGCTTTCATCGTAGTCTGCTGTGAGACCTCGGTTGTAAACATCTAATAAAGGAGTAAACTAACTAACAATCAAGGAAAGGCCAAGACATTTTTATTTATTTTTTTTATAAGGGCCCGCGCGGCCGCGCCTCATCAGGCGCGGCCGCGCATGGCGCCCTGGCTCATGTGCGGCCGCGCATGACGCCCTACCCGGCAGGCGCGCGGGCGCGCGCTAGGATGCGCGGGCGTGCCTCCCTGGATGCTCTGGTGCTAGAAATTGCCAAAATCAAGAAAATCAAGCCATACAATTCTCCGAAACATAAACATGCGTTACAAACTTGATTTCTCAAATTAAAACATGAGTTCAGGAGTTCGACAACTAAACCAAAGTCGAGAACATGCAACAACAATATAACGATGAAGTTCGATAACTAAGCATGTTCTAACATAAACTAGATTGACATGATGGAATCGACTTCTAGACCAAGTCTCACTTCTACATCTTTTCCTCGAAGCTAACCATGCCTCTTCTGACTTGTTCCTGACCCACCTGTTGCCAAGTACACATACAAAACAAAGCAACAGCCGGATAATTGGTGAGAATGATAATCCCAGTAAAAGCAACATATCAAGTAATACAACAATAAACATGCTTTCAAGACAACAACGTAATCAATAACAATGAAATGAAATGCATGTCTTTAAACCGGGATATCAAATCTAATAAACGAAGGATTGCTGCTGTGCTTTTGGGATCCCGAGGATGAGATCACATGACGACTCACCGACTCTCCCAATCGAGGTGGTGCCACGTATCCCACTCCTCTAGACTTTGAGCAACTATAATGAGTATGCTAGCACTAGGCGAAATGACTACGACCTAGGCCACTCAATTATAGTTCCCAAACGTCTAAACAAAAAGGGCTATCCTGCCCGCTGAAATCAAAGTTGGCTCAAGATGAATGCATAACAGAATATAAAACATAGCCATATAATAAAAGCTCAAGCAATTCAACAAGACACAAGTTCTTCATGCTAGAACAAGTGTAGATGCAAGTATGTGCTTTTAAGGGAAACTCGAGAACCAACTATCCCGAGTATGCTATCCCGCTATCGATGACTGCTTTTACCTTTCAAGGCAGTAGTTTCAACTTCTGGGAAGCTACAACAAAAGATTGTATCAAAGTCTAACCAATCTAAACGACAACAAGGCTCAAGGTAATTCTCTATACCATTCTTCGTCCAAATCTCTGAAACGAACAAATGCTGTTAACCCTGGGCTTGACAAACTCCAAACAAATCTGTTCAGATACAAATCAAAGATCAATAACCATGATCAACTTACAAGCCAAGTTCAACAACTCAAAAATGGTTCGAAATCCCAAAACTCAAACCGACGACATAACGGCTAAAAACTGAACAAACCGGAAACGCAGACAGCAGTTCATTACCGATATCAACTCAATTCAATGCTAATACAACAACAATAAGGCAATCCCAACAAATCTCAAAACCCACATTTTCGAAAATGGTTTCCAAAAATCTTAACAATTTCGAACGTCGCTCTATTTCAAAATCGACAGATAATAAACGATCAGAACTCCGCCAAGAACAACATACTAGAATCTAAATCGATTCTAACAACCTCTGGAAAACAAAACATATCCGATCGGAGAAATACTTATGGTACAACGGAGCTCTCACTGCAGTGATCACTAATCTGCCTTCAGAAATAATTTCCAACGGCTGGATCGAGCTCGGACTGAAATCCCAAAGCTTGGAAGCAAAAGGAATCGGCTACAATGGAGGAGGAAGGAATGGGGAAGGAGATGAAGACTTTTCAATCTCAATTCTAAGTGTAGATAATATATAAAATCCAATAATTGCATTTTAGTCCCTGAAATTTCCAAAATTTGCAAAAAGGACCCTGATCAAATCAAGTCGGCTCGTGAACTCTGTAATCTCCGATTAACTCAAATAAACTCATTTAAGATAAAAACGGGGCGTTACAATTCTCCCCCACTAAGAAGAGATTTCTTCCTCGAAATCAACGAGAACCACAACTCATAAGATAGAATAAAGAACTAAAGACAGTAAGAAGAACTCACGTCGTCTGAATAACTCCGGAAATCGCTGTCTCATGTCAGATTCTGTCTCCCAAGTCGCTTCCTCGACTCCGTGATGGCTCCACTACACTTTCACCAACGGAATCAACTTGGTTCTGAGTTGCTTTTCTTTCCGATCAAGGATCTGAATCGGTCGTTCAAAATAGCTCAGAGTCTCGTCTAACTCGGCTTCATCAGGCTGAAGGATATGAGAAGGATCTGGATGATACTTTCGCAGCATAGAGACGTGAAAAACGTCGTGAATACCGGATAAAGACGGAGGAAGTGCAAGTTTGTAGGCAAGATTGCCTATCTTCTCGAGAATCTCATACGGATCGATGAATCTCGGAGATAACTTTCCTCTATTCCCAAATCTAACAGTGCCTCTGAAAGGTGAAATCTTCAGAAAGACTCGGTCTCCATGATCAAAACTTAGAGGTCTACGCCTGACATTCGCATACTTCGCCTGCCTATCTTGAGCTGACTTCATTCTGGTCTGAATGATCTTAACCTGCTCTGCCATATCTCTAAGCATCTCCGGCCCCAAATCTGGTGACTCGGACAAATCATCCCAAAATAGCGGAGATCGGCATTTCTTACCGTACAATGCCTCAAAGGGCGCTATATCGATACTCGCTTGGAAGCTGTTGTTGTAAGAAAACTCGACAAGAGGCAAAGAATCCTGCCAACTAGTGCCAAAGTCTAGCACTACCGCTCGCAGTATATCCTCTAACGTCTGGATAGTCCGCTCTGACTGTCCATCGGTCTGAGGATGATAAGCTGTACTCAGATGCAATAGAATACCAAGTGCCAGAAGTGCGAAGTGAATCTAGGGTCTCTGTCTGAAATGATCGACTTCGGCACCCCATGCAATCTCACAACATTGCTAACATACAACTCAGCCATCTGATCATGACGATACGTCATCCTATACGGAATAAAACAAGCAGACTTCGTCAATCGGTCGATCACTACCAAAATAGCATCGCATCCTCGAACGGATCGTGGTAGCTTCGTGACGAAATCCATGGAAATGTGATCCCATTTCCATTCAGGAACAGATAGACTGTGCAACAGACCTCCTAGTCGCTTCCGCTCTGCTTTCACCTGCTGACAATTCAAAAACCGAGATACAAACCTCGCTACGTCGCTCTTCATTCTCTTCCACAAAAACTAAATCTTCAGATCGTTGTACATCTTACGACCTCCAGGATGAATACTAAACCAACTGAAATGAGCCTCTCGGAGAATACGATGTCTCAACTCCGAAATATCAGGCACAACAACACGATTATTCACAAACAAAACATCATTTCTAACCTGGAATTCAAACTGATGTCCCGATCTAACTTTCTCTACTGAAATCTGAATGTTCGGCTCAGACTTCTGTGCTTCTCTGATTGCAACAAACCACTCCGGCTCGGCTTGAATAGAAAACACTCTGATAGTCTCCCTATCTGTTTCAAATTCTAAACCAGAAGTGCAACAATCATCGATCAACTGAGAAACACCGATAGTAGAAAGAGATAAAGAACAAAGCTTTCGGCTCAAGGCATCTGCAACTGCATTAGACTTCCCCGGATAGTACTTGATTTCGCAGTCGAAATCCTTCAACAAGTCCAGCCATCTTCTCTGTCTCATATTCAGCTCTGCCTGTGAAAACAAGTACTTAATACTCTTATGATCAGAAAAGATATCGAAAGACTCACCATAAAGATAGTGACGCCAGATCTTCAGAGCAAAAACAATCGCAGCTAGTTCTAGATCATGAACCAGATAACGAGTCTCGTGCGGTTTTAGCTGCCTCGATGCATACACTATCACATGCTTATGCTGCACAAGAACACAACCCAAGCCTCGGTTAGAAGCATCACAATAAACTGTGAAACCTCCAGTACCCTTGAATAGAAAGAATTGGAGCACTGGTCAGTCTCCTCTTCAGATCAACAAAGCTAGCCTCACAATCTGGAGTCCAAACAAAAGGCGCATTCTTCTGAGTCAGCTGGGTAATTGGCTTGGCAATAGACGAGAAACCCTCGATGAAACGACGGTAATAACCAGCTAAACCCATGAAGCTTCGGATCTCCGGCACTGAAGTAGGTCTAGGCCAATTCATAACTGCTTCACTCTTGCTGGGATCGACAGAAATCCCATCTTCAGAAATAATATGACCGAGAAAGACAACTCGATCTAACCAGAATTCACACTTAGACAGATTGGAAAACAACTGCTCAACTCGCAAAATCTGCAATACGGTCCTCAAGTGCTCTGCATGGTCAGTACGGTTCTTCGAGTAGATAAGAATATCATCGATAAAGATAATGACGAACTCATCTAAATAACGCTGAAAGATACGGTTCATCAAACCCATAAAAACCGCTGGAGCGTTACTCAAACCGAATGGCATGACTATAAACTCGAAATGACCATACCTCATTCTGAATGTGGTCTTAGGAACGTCTTCCTCTCGCACTCTCAACTGGTGATAACCTGACCTCAGATCAATCTTAGAGTAGACAGAAGAACCCTGCAGTTGATCAAAAAGGTCATCTATTCGGGGTAAAGGATACCTGTTCTTAACTGTAGCCTAATTCAATTGGCGGTAGTCGATACACAGCCGCATAGAACCATCCTTCTTCTGAACAAAAAGCACAGGAGCACCCCAAGGCGATACACTAGGTCTGATGTATCCCTTGGCAATCAAATCCTAAAGCTGCTCCTTCAACTCTCTCAATTTACGATAAGGAGCTTTTGAAATAGGTTGAGTACCTGACATTAAGTCAATACTGAATTCGATTTCTCGAATAGGTGGCAAACCAGGAACATCTTCCGAGAACACATCAGCAAATTCTCTAACCACCGGTAAATCTACCAAAGCTGGGCTAGATTTCAGTACATCAACTGCATACACCAAAAATCCTTCTGCACCTTTCTGTAGCAAATGAGTCATAGATAACACTGAAATCAAAGGAATTCTAGATCGAGAACCCTTACCAAAGAATTTCCACTCGTCTGCCATTTCAGGTCTGAACCTGACAACTTTCAAAAAACAATCGACGGTTGCCCTGTACTTGGTTAAAGCATCTATACCGACAATGCAATCAAAATCTAACAGTCCAAGTACAATACAGTCGAATTCTAACAAATTTCCTTCAAAACACAGTTCACAGTTCCTGACTAATCTGACAGAAACAATTCCTCCACCCAAGGGTGAAGTAACAGCTACTACAGTAGGCAACAACTCGGTAGTAAAAGCATGAAATAACACAAATTTCTCAGAGATAAAGGAATGGGAAGCACCTGTATCTATCAAAACATGAGCAGAATAACCAAAAATTGAACAGTTACCTGCTATAACATCATCCGGTGCTGCCTGAGCCTGATCCTCAGTCAATGCAAAGACTCGTGCCTGCTGTCTCGGAGGTTGGTTTGCACTAGAGTTACCTCCCTGTCTGTTCTGCTGCTGAGGCTGGAAAGAGTGAACTGCAGAAGACTGCCTCTCAGGTTGAGCTATAGGTCGAGATGAACTCCCACTCTGAGCTCGATCTCTAAAACGTTGAGGGCACACCTTAGAGAAGTGCCCCAGTTGCTGACAGGTGTTACAATTACCGAAGACTCCCACACACTGATCCGGTGAGTGTCTTCCCCCACACTTGCTGCAGTACAAGGATGATGATCCAGAACTCTGTCCTGAACCAAATTGCTTCGAACCATTGGAACTAGAAGAACTGTTCCCCTGCCTTTTGAACTGTTTACCTCTTGCCTTGTACTGATCCTTTCTGTTTCCCCCACTGTTACCACCTTCATACCTCTGCTGCTGGTTCTGATGCTGAGGTGGCTGATTCTGATACTGAGATGGTTGGTTCTGATACTGCCTCTGCTGCTGAGGTGCCACTTGATTACCTCTTTGCCTCCACAAGCTTGCTTCTGCTCCCTTTGCGTGATTCATGGCATCCGCAAAGTTGTTAGGCCTGTTGGTGTTTACCAACGTGAAGACGTCGGGGTTCAAACCATTGATGAACTGATCTGCCTTAGCTTCTTCATCTCCGGTAATTAGCGGTGCAAAATGCAACAGACTATCAAACTTAGCTACGTACTCTTCAATGTTCAGATTCCCTTGCCTCAGATTGGCAAACTCTGCTCCCTTATCTTTACGATACGAGATAGGGAAAAACTGCTTATAAAACTCAGATTTAAAAAGAGACCAAGTATATTCCGTACCTCTACTCTCCATTGCTTTCTTCGTCATGATCCACCAGCTCTTAGCAACCCTCCGTAGCTGATGAATGACTAACCTGATCCTGCGGTCATCTGTGTAATCAATGGAATCGAACAGCTGATCAATATCATCCAACCAACTCTCACAGTCAACTGGATTTTCTGAACCCAACAACAAAGACGGATTGAACGACTGAAACCTCTTCAGAAAGGTTTTCATAGGCGTCGCTGTAGCATCCATCTCAACCATTTCAGTACTAGCTTGCTCAGTTGTAGGGATAACTGGCGGTATGTTTCTGTTTATCACTCGATGAGGACCCATCTGATAATCAAAGGTTAGGACACGAGATATCTCAATCGCTACAATCAGTGCCCTTACAACCGCTTGGAATACCGGACACCAGTCGATAACAGAAACAATTATATCTCAAGTAGATCATGCTTTATAAATTAATTCACATAACCATGTAATTCAATAATTCTCAATAATAAATCATGCTCGCATTGAATTAAGTACGCAGTTAAATAATACAAACACATGCGAGGAGCCAATACACGCAGAATCGATCTACCCTGCTCACTCTAGTTCGACCAAGAATCTTAACTCTCTGATACCACTTAATGTGAGACCTCGGTTCTAAACATCTAATAAAGGAGTAAACTAACTAACAAGCAAGGAAAGGCCAAGACATTTTTTTTTTCATAAGGGCCCGCGTGGCCGCGCCTCATCAGGCGCGGCCGCGCACGGCCAGAAGGGCGCGGCCGCGCATGACGCCCTGCCCGGCAGGCGCACGGGCGCGCGCTAGGATGTGCGGGCGCGCCTCCCTGGCTGCTCCGGTGCTAGAAATTGCCAAAATCAATAACATCAAGCCATACAATACTCCGAAACATAAACATGCGTTACAAACTTGATTCCTCAAATTAAAACATGAGTTCTGGAGTTCGACAACTAAACCAAAGTCGAGAACATGCAACAACAATAAAATGATGAAGTTCGATAACTAAACATGTTCGAACATAAACTAGATTGACATGCTGGAATCGACTTCTAGACCAAGTCTCACTTCTACATCTTTCCCTCGAAGCTAACCATGCCTATTCTGGCTTGTTCCTGACCCACCTGTTGCCAAGTACACATACAAAACAAAGCAACAACCGGATAACCGGTGAGAATGATATTCCCAGTAAAAGCAACATATCAAGTAATACAACAATAAACATGCTTTCAAGACAACAACGTAATCAATAACAATAAAATGAAATGCATGTCTTTAAACCGGGATATCAAATCTGATAAACGAGGGATTGCTGCTGTGCTTTTGGGATCCCGAGGATGAGATCACGTGACGACTCACCGACTCTCCCAATCGAGGTGGTGCCACGTATCCCACTCCTCTAGACATTGAGCAACTATAATGAGTATGCTAGCACTAGGAAAAATGACTACGACTTAGGCCACTCAATTATAGTTCCCAAACGTCTAAACGAAAAGGGCTATTCTGCCCGCTGAAATCAAAGTTGGCTCAAGATGAATGCATAACAGAATATAAAACATAGCCATATAATAAAAGCTCAAGCAATTCAACAAGACACAAGTTCTTCATGCTAGAACAAGTGTAGATTCAAGTATGTGCTTTTAAGGGAAACTCGAGAACCAACTGTCCCGAGTATGCTATCCCGCTATCGATGACTGCTTTTACCTTTCAAGGCAGTAGTTCCAACTTCTGGGAAGCTACAACAAAAGATTGTATCAAAGTCTAACCAATCTAAATGACAACAAGGCTCAAGGTAATTCTCTATACCGTTCTTCGTCCAAATCTCTGAAACAAACAAATGCTGTTAACCCTGGGCTTGACAAACTCCAAACGAATCTGTTCAGATACAAATCAAAGATCAATAACCATGATCAACTTACAAGCCAAGTTCAACAACTCAAAAACGGTTCGAAATCCCAAAACTCAAACCGACGACATAACGGCTAAAAACTGAACAAACCGGAAGCGCAGACAACACTTCATTATCGATATCAACTCAATTCAATGCTAATACAACAACAACAAGGCAATCCCAACAAATCTCAACACCCACATTTTCGAAAATGGTTTCCAAAAATCATAACAATTCCGAACGTCGCTCTATTTCAAAACCGACAGATAATAAACGATCAGAACTCCGCCAAGAACAACATACTAGAATCTAAATCGATTCTAACAACCTCCGAAAAACAAAACATATAAGATCGGAGAAATACTTACGGTATAACAGAGCTCTCACCGCAGTGATCACTAATCTGCCTTCAGAAATAATTTCCAACAACTGGATCGAGCTCGGACTGAAATCCCAAAGCTTGGAAGCAAAAGGAATCGGCTACAATGGAGGAGGAAGGAATGGGGAAGGAGATGAAGACTTTTCAATCTCAATTCTAAGTGTAGATAATATATAAAATCCAATAATTGCATTTTAGTCCCTAAAATTTCCAAAATTTGTAATAAGGACCCTGATCAAAATAAAGTCGACTCGTGAACTCTGTAATCTCCGATGAACTCAAATAAACTCATTTAAGATAAAAACGGGGCGTTACATCTGCCATCTATCAAATAATAACGGATAATGTCTTAATCCGCTTTACTAATTCCCAGTTGCATTGCGCTCTGATACCAATAAATGTAGCGACCCTATCCAGATCCACTACTTAATCACATTAATTAGAGCATGCAGTAAATAATTAAAGCGTAAAGAGAGGATAATTTAAATACAACGAATCTAATCGGCGGAATACAACCAATGTAGTGACCCTACATGGAATCACCTACTAACTGACAACTAATATCATGCATTAAACTTAATACAACAAAATACTTAACTGAGTAAAACGTGCGGAAACATAATCCATAATTTGCATACTAGCTTAGTAAAATATATATCCAGGCTTTAATACTGTAGTAATACAACCATATCGAAAACTTAAAAGTAAACATTATACAGCTATATCGAATCCTGCTGTATAATTAACTCCTCAAGGCTCCTGCTCCCTAGTCTTGCCTTGAACTACCAGCTCCGTCCATCCTGCGACCTGCCCCATGGAATAGCGATAACAACTAGGACGTGAGCGCTAACGCCCAGTACATAAACATGAGTAAACATATGTATATACTGCATGCAACATGATGACTGGTAAATGGTCATCTAAAAAGTCATGCTCAGTACCGGCGCCACATTAGTGCTGCCACCGCACGGATCAACCTTTGGGTGCAACCACACTTGTCAAGTATACCAGAGTAGTCAGACATAAATGTCCCCGCCGTCGCGGTACTCTCAGTGACTGACTATCGAGTATAGAGCTGAGCGGCTCTATAATCAGGTATATCAAGGTATAGGCTCAACGTGTATATGCACATGACATATGAATATAGAAAGCGGTAAATCATATATCATGCCATATAATAATGCCAAATAAATGCAACATATAAACATGTATACTTGCTGGCAATCTCAGTCAATGTGTACGTACCTATAGGCTAGTTCAAGTATAATAGATCCTAGGTTCCAAGCCTATATTCAAAGTTTCATCGTATCACTACACAAGTTCTATAAGCCTTAACTAAGCTAATAAGTACTCCCAAAACTTAAATAGATTCCCGCACCATACCTTCGTCCGTAGATAGCCCTTTGAAGTCTCTAGTCCCGGATGACTATAACCACTCCTTGGTTATTCCAGAACCTCAATTATAAATGATAGAGCCCTCAAGTGTATAACTCACACTATATAACTGAAGAAGAAAACTCGTGAATTCGTATTCAAATTATGACTCCGAAGAGCCCTATTTATAGGAAAATTTTCGGACGAGTTAGGGCCCTCCAAACTGGGGTTCGGATCGTCCGATCCAACTCAATGCATGCATGCAAGCCACGTCGGGTTCGGAGCCTCCGAACTCAGGTTCCGATCGTCCGAACTTCTCTTCGTCCGACACTTGTCAAAGTCCATGGCTGAGTAATTCTGCTTGCATGGCATTAGGGAGTTCGGGTCGTCCGATCCTTAGTTCGGATCGTCCGAACTTGCCTTAACTTTAAAGTAAATAAGCCATCTTCGGAGCCCCCGAGTTGCTGAGTTCGGGCCGTCCGAAGTCCTCTTTGGACCGTCCGAACTGGCTCAGAAAATGAAAATCCAATTCTTGATTCTGAAGTCCGATTAAGCCCCAAAATTGGTTAATTACTAACCCTTAATTATGTTTAACATATCATTATCTTAAAATGGAATCTGGGTTACTACATTCTCCCCACCTTTAGATATTTCGTCTGCGAAATAAAATCTAAAGACAAATCAAGATAACAATATGAAACATCAAACCATGTTTTATGACAACAACTGTAATTACATCTTTACATGATAATAAAAAATACACAGCAAACAACTTAGGATATTCTGCTCGCATATGGCTCTCGGTTTCCCAAGTTGCTTCTTCAACGCCTCGGCGCTGCCACTGTATCATCACAAGTGGTATAGTCTTGTTCCGAAGAATTTTCTCCTTCCTGTCTAGGATACGGAGTGGTCGTTCAACAAAAGACAGATTTGGTTCTAGCTGAATATCAGTATGTTGGATAATATGAGATTCATCAGCTATGTACTGTCGAAGTAACGACACATGAAAAACATTATGTATACTGGAAAGAGATGGCGGTAACGCCAAAAGATATGCAATATCTCCAATCTTCTCCAGTATCTGGAAAGTCCCAATCAAACGAGGTGACAACTTGCCTTTCACACCGAATCTCATCACCTTCCTGAAAGGTGATACTCGTAGGAACACATATTCACCAGACTCAAACTGCAATGGCTTGCGATGAATATTAGCATAACTGACTTGTCTATCTTGAGCAGCTTTGATCCTCCGCTTGATCAAATCTACCTTATCTACAATCTGCTGCACCAACTCAGGACCCTCGACTTGTCGTTCTTCGACTTCATTCCAGAATAACGGAGTACGACACCATCGACCATACAATGCCTCGAAAGGTGCCATATCAATACTACGATGATAACTGTTATTGTAGGCAAATTCGATCAAAGGTAACTGATCCTGCCAAGACAAACCAAAATCCATGACAGAAGAACGTAGCATATCCTCCACCGTACGAATTGTCCGCTCTGACTGCCCATCAGTCTCTAGATGATATGCAGTGCTCAAACTCAGAGTGGTACCCAAAGCCTGCAGAAAACTACCCCAAAAACGCGAGGTAAATCGCGGGTCTCTATCACTAACTATACTCACTGGAATCCCATGTAATCGCACTATCTTCTGGACATATAAGTGTGCCATGCGATCATAAGAATACTCCCGGTTGTAAGGAATAAAGTGTGCTGATTTCGTCAAATGGTCAACAACGACCCAGATAGCATCACACTGACGTGAATTCATAGGCAAGTGGGTGAAAAAATCCATAGTCACATGCTCCCACTTCCATTCGAGAATCTCAAGATTCTGCAGTAATCCACCTGGTCGTCGGTTTTCAGCCTTGACCTGTTGAAAAACCAAACATCTCGAAATAAATTGATACACACTCCGCTTCATCCCTTTCTACCAGAATCTATTTCGCAAGTCCTTATACATTTTCATGCTTCCAGGATGAACTGATAATCGACTCCTGTGAGCTTGAGAAAGAATATCGTTCCTGAGTTCCGCAACATCAGGTACAACCACTCTATTAGATAAGCACAATAATCCATCTGTCTGAAAATGGAATCCAGATGTATTAACCCCATTGGCTAGACGTGCCAAACGCTGAGTCTTAACATCAGATATCTGAGCATCTCTGATCCGAGAATACAATGTTGGCTCTGATAGAATAGTATACAATCGAATCCCATTTCTCCCTTTCATGTGCTTGAGCGTAAAAGTCAATGAACAACACTCTTGTATCATATGAGATATTTCATTAGTTTGAAGTGCAGACAGTCTCACCTGCCGACTCAAGGCATCAGCAGTAAGATTAGCAGAACCTGGATGATATTTGATTTCACAATCATAATCCTTCAGAAGATCCATCCAGCGTCTCTGTCGCATATTTAACTCCGCCTGAGTGAATAAATACTTCAAACTCTTGTGATCCGTAAATATCTCAAATTTCTCGCCAAAAAGATAATGCCTCCAGATCTTGAGTGCAAATACAATGGCGGCTAACTCGATATCATGCACTGGATAATTACTCATGCGTCTTCAATTGTCGAGAAGCATAGGCAATAACATGTCCATGCTGTGTAAGAACATATCCTAACCCCTGACCAGAGGCATCAGTATAGACAACATAACCTCCTGATCCAGAAGGTAGAGATAACACAGGTGCAGTAGTAAGACGTCTACGCAGCTCGTGAAATGACTCCTCACAATCCGAGGACCATATGAAGGTAACATCTTTCCGTGTAAGCTGTGTCAAAGGCCAGACCAACTGTGTAAAATTCTCGATGAACCGACGGTAATAACCTGCTAGAACCAAGAAACTACGAATCTCAGCAACCGTCGTCAGATGAGACCAGTTCAGCCCTGCCTCTATCTTACTTGGATCAACAGATATTTCTTCACTGGAAATCACATGACCGAGAAATACTACCTGATCAAGCCAGAATTCACACTTGCTCAATTTTGCATACAGCTGCTTATCTCGTAACGTCTGTAAAACAATTCTCAGATGCTGTGCATGCTCATCCTTGTCATGAGAATAGAGAACAATATCATCAATGAAGACGATGACAAATCTATCCAGATATTCTCGAAATACCTGATTCATCAGATTCATAAAGACTGCCGGTGCATTCGTCAAACCGAATGGCATCACCAGAAATTCATAATGCCCGTATCTGGTCCTAAAAGCAGTCATAGAAATATCTGAGTCTCGTACCCACATCTGATGGTATCCAGATCTCAGATCTATCTTCGAGTAAACAAAAGTACCCTGTAGTTGATCAAACAAATCATCAATTCGTGGCAAAGGATACTTATTCTTGATGGTGACATGATTCAACTTCCTGTAGTGAATACATAATCGCATCGATCCATCCTTCTTATTGACAAACAACACAGGTGCTCCCCACGGAGAAACACTCAGATGGATATATCCCTTATCTATCAGATCCTGCAACTGCTGTTTCAATTCTCTCATCTCTGACGGTGCCAGACGATAAGATGCTCGGGATATAGGTGTAGTTCCTGGTACTAGATCAATACCAAATTCAACCTCTCGAACCAGAGGAAAACCAGGAATCTCATCAGGGAATACATCAGGAAACTCGCTGACAACCGGTAACTGATCGATACCCGGACTACTCGTGGACATATCAACTGCATAGATGAGGTAGCCCTCCCCACCTGACTCTAAGGCATGACATGCCTTCAAATCCAAAACAAGTGGCATCGGAGGTCGCGCACCCTCTCCATAAAAGTACCAGCTATCACCCTCATCCGGATGAAACTGTACAAGACGCTGATAACAATCTACAGTAGCGTGATACAAAGTCAGCATATCTATTCCAAAAATACAATCAAAATCTACCATCGCTAGAATCATCAGATTAGCAGACAACACGTGACCCTCAAAATCTAGAAGGCAACCCATCACTAGACGCTTAGTCACTACCTCCTGCTCCAGCGGAGTAGATACAACTAAATCCATATCTAATGATACATAAGGTAATCTATGTCTCTTAACAAAACGGCTAGAAATAAAGGAATGCGATGCTCCAGTATCAATTAAAACAAGTGCAGGAATACCACATAACAAAAAGGTACCTGCCAACATGCGATCGCTTCCCTCAGTAGCCTGGTCTTGAGACAGAGAAAACACCTGCCCTTGTGAGTGTGGACGGTAACCATAAGAACTCTGTGGTGCTGGATGCTGATGTGGAAAAGTAGAAGCCTGAGATCCAACCTGTGATCCCGATCCACTAGCAGGACCCATACGCTGAGGACAATCTCTCCGTAGATGTCCCTGCTCACCAAAAATATAACAAGCACCAGTAGCCTTCCGACATGAAGCTGCAGGATGTTTCCCTCCACAGTGGCTGCAAAATTCCTCCTCCTCCTTCTTCTTCTTCTTCTTTCCAAAACGGAATGTACCTCGTGAACCATGAGAACCAGACGAAGTAGTAGGAGTAGAAAAAGACATAGGTCCGGATTGCACAACAGATTGAGCTCTAGGCTCAAAATATCCACTAGGCTATCCTGGCATTATCAACTGTGCCCGCCTGTTGCTGGTCTCCACAAGACAGCAACAGTTCACCAAAGTCTCATAAGATGTCGGATCATCACAGATGACAACTTGTGAGTAGATATCTTGATTCAGGCCTTGCAGAAAGATATCATACTTGGACGCATCACTGTCATTGATATGAGGACTAAAAGGTAGCAAATCAAGAAATCGTTGATGATATTGATCAATAGTCATTGATCCTTGCCTCAGAGTAAGCAACTCCATCGATCGTGCCTGGCAAACAGCTG
The DNA here is from genome assembly GCF_033568475.1 of Henckelia pumila. Classification (NCBI taxonomy): domain Eukaryota; kingdom Viridiplantae; phylum Streptophyta; class Magnoliopsida; order Lamiales; family Gesneriaceae; genus Henckelia; species Henckelia pumila. The sequence continues at coordinate 199,844,606 of NC_133121.1, forward strand.
GAGGAAAATACAGTTTCTGAAACTGCTGACAGAAATCTCCCCAAGTCACCTGTCCTCTCTCTGTACGTGCCTGAGCAGCCTTGGCATCCCACCAAAAACGTGCTCGATCCTCTAGAATGAAATCTAGAACTTCCAATTTCTGCTCCTCAGTGCAATCGAAAGTTCGAAAAGCACTCTCGAGTTTGGACATCCAACTTCTTGCTTGTTCAGGATTCTCGCCTCCCACCAAGGGTTTCGGTCCTACTTGCATGAACTTATTAATAGTGTAGAGACGTCTACCCTCATGAGGACGATACTGATCATCACGATGGCGATGATGACCACCTCCCTGGCCAATACTACCGTGACTCTCGTCAGCCATATCCTTAAAAGAATTGCACATTAAAATCCCAAATGTGCAAGAATTACTCAAGACTAAACTAAATCCCAAGTACTAATTCCCAAAATCTATGCATGCTCTGATACAAAAAATATAGTGACCCTACATGGAATCTCCTACTAACTGGCAACTAATAGCATGCATTAAACTTAATACAGCAAAATACTTAACAGAGTAAAACCTGCGGAAACATAATCCATAATTTGCATATTAGCTTAGTAAAATATATATCCAGGCTTTAATACTGTAGTGATACAACCATATCGAAAACTTAAAAGTAAACATTATACAGCTATACCAAATCCTGCTGTATAATTAACTCCTCAAGGCTCCTGCTCCCTAGTCTTGCCTTGAACTACCAGCTCCGTCCATCCTGCGACCTGCCCCATGGAATAGGGTGTCCAAGATAACAACTAGGACGTGAGCGCTAACGCCCAGTACATAAACATGAGTAAACATATGTATATAGTCCATGCAACATGATGATTGGTAAAGGGTCATCTGAAAAGTCATGCTCAGTACCGGCGCCACATGAGTGCTGCCATCGCACGGATCAACCTCTGGGTGCAACCACACTTGTCAAGTACACCAGAGTAGTCAGACATAAATGTCCCCGCCATCGCGGTACTCTCAGTGACTGACTATCGAGTATAGAGCTAAGCAGCTCTATAATCAGGTATATCAAGGTATAGGATCAATGTGTATATGCACATGACATATGAATATAGAAAGCGGTAAATAATATATCATTCCATATAATAATGCCAAATAAATGCAACATATAAACATGTATACTTACTGGCAATCTCAGTCAATGTGTACGTACCTCTAGGCTAGTTCAAGTATAATAGATCCTAGGTTCCAAGCCTATATTCAAAAGTTCATCGTATCACTACACAAGTTCTATAAGCCTTAACTAAGCTAATAAGTACTCCCAAAACTTAAATAGATTCCCGGACCATACCTTCGTCCGTAGATAGCCCTTTGAAGTCGCTATTCCCGGATGACTATAACCACTCCTTGGGTTATTCCAGAACCTCTATTATAACCTATAGGGATCTCAAGTGTATAACTCACACTATATAACTGAAGAAGAAAACTCGGGAATTCGTATTCAAATTATGACTCCGAAGAGCCATATTTATAGGAAAATTTTCGGATGAGTTCGGGCCCTCCGAACTGGGGTTCAAATCGTCCGATCCAACTCAATGCATGCATGCAAGCCACGTCGGGTTCGGAGCCTCTGAACTCAAGTTCGGATCGTCCGAACTTCTCTTCGTCCGACACTTGTCAAAGTCCATGGCTGAGTAATCCTGCTTGCATGGCATGAGGGAGTTCGGGCCGTCCGATCCTTAGTTCGGATCGTTCGAACTTGCCTTAACTCCGAAGTCAACAAGCCATCTTCGGAGCCCCCGAGTTGCTGAGTTCGGGCCGTCCAAAGTCCTCTTCGGACCGTCCGAGCTAGCTTAAAAAATGAAAATCCAATTCTTGATTATGAAGTTCGATTAAGCCCCGGAATTGGTTAATTACTAACTCTTAATCATGTTTAATATATCATTATCTTAAAATGGAATCTGGGTTACTACAACCAACGACAGTAAAAAGTGTATAATAATCTTATAAAACCATATCGAATGTTTAGGTAGGGTATTAAAATCCCTAACAACTACCTTCACTCAAGCACCAGCCTCAATCCTGCTGCGTGCCGCCTGGACCGTCCAGTCTCAAACCCGCCACACCACAAGGTATCCCAAGAACACCAAACATAGGAGCGTGAGAGACAACGCTCAATACAGAAGCAATGATATATAAACAAATATGAGCATACAAATGACTTTAAAATCCTGTTTAAATCAGTCTGCTCAGGGCGCCACTGAATATACAGCACCATGACATAGAGCGACTCCGAGGGAGTACTCGTATATTCACCCTATCACTATATCTTCTAATACATTGTTGTTGTCGCTCCTAGTGATAGCAAAACCTAGGGCTGAGCCTCCCCAAACATGACCCGAATCCAAAGCAAGATACAAGTCCCATATGGAAACTGTCAATACCTGACTCGAGTCCAAAATGAGATGCAAGCTCCCTATGGAAACTGTCAAGACTCACCTCTCACGGGACGCAGCCATGTATAAAATCATGCATGTGCTAAAGTATTAAAACATGGTAAACATATAGCACTTATATATATCATGCCGACTATCTCGATCAGTACTTACGTAACTCTAACACTGCATGCCAAATCCTAGCATACCGATCTAGATCCCACGCCTACAAGTCCACATTACTGCGTCTACAATGCAAATACCCATGCATCACTAATTAAGATCTAAAATCCTTAAATAAATTATTCCATACTCCTAAATATTTTTAGGAAATCAAAGATATACCTGCATCCGTCGTCAACCCGCTGATGACGATTGCCTCAAAACTTAGACACAACTCTGCTATTAGCCCCCTAGCGCCTAGCCACTTCTGTCTCATCAATAAGATGCATAGAAAGCCTTTAGAATGTTAGAAGACTACTAAGAAGGAAAGAGGAAAGGGAATTCGGTGCACCTCAAAATGAGCTAGGCACCCCTTTATATAGTCGGAGATCGGAGAGTCCGATCTCGAGTTCGGTGCTTCCGATCCGGATCGGACCGTCCGATCCCTCGTGGCCATATACATGTTTGACTTCTAGAGGACATTTGCTGACACACCTTCGGAGCCTCCGATCTCACCTTTGGAGCATCCAAAGTCTTCTCGGTGACGACATCAATGACATAATATTTCGGACAGCTGGCTGCCAGAGTTCGGAGCCTCCGAACTCCGATTGGACCGTCATATCTCCATCAGAGCTTCCGATCCTCCGATCGCAGCATCCAAACTGTTATTCACATTATTATGTAATTAATTGTGATTAATCCTTTTTTATCACCTTATTTTGGGTACGGGTTACTACAAGAAGAAAGAAGAAGAAACTAGAATGGAGCGATGTTCCTAGTCTTCAATCTCCCACGCCCTAGCCACCGTCCTTGTTCCTGCGTTCTCTCCTCTTTTCACATCTGATAATATTTTATTTATATGTCTTTGAAAGACCAAGAAATAAAGCCCAAAAATTCAAGGATATTAATTTCCAAAAATTTTGATTTTTGATTCTGCGTGACGTCTCGCTCGAGCGCAAGAACTTGCGGCTCGAGCGAGGTGTTTTTTGTCCAAAAAATGTTTTTTTCCAGCATAGGTCTCGCCCTAACCGCAAGAAGTTGCCGCTAGGGCAAGTGATTTTCATCCAAGCTCGCAGATTTCTTGAAAAAATCATATCTCGAGTTCTAGCCATAGGATCGAGCTGAAATTTGGACGGAAACTTTAAAACATCTTGAATTTATTTTGAATGGTGAAGATCGAATTTGGATCTCTATAGGATTAAAAATAACTTTTTGACCATCGCTGCTCCGTAATTCATTCTTGTGGCTCTTCTATTGCTCCAAATTCTTTATTTCTTCAATATTTCCTTCAAATAAAACTCGGAGAGTTAAATGCACATGCAAGAAATAAATTATAAATAAAACATGTAAAAGAACACATGAAACCATATGAATGCATGCCAAATAAACCTAAAAATAACACAAAATAATGCACACAAAATGCACTTATCAACTCCCCCATACTTAAAACTTGCTCGCCCTCGAGCAAGACATATGACAAACAAACACAAAACACAAAGCGAATGTAGGATGATTATATGGGAAATTATTATCCTCAACGAATTCAAACACAAACTAAAATCACAAAAGCCCTCAACTCTTCATGATACACCTTCGGTTTAGCGTGAACGTGAGTGTGTGCGATGTTATTCCAGTTACATGCAGCTTAGACAGAATCAGTTTCAAGGCTACTTAGCGACCTTTGACATATCAGTGCAAGTTTCACTCTCAAGTGTCCATTTCTTCCCACGACCTCTTAACAAAACACACCTCCCTTGACATAATTAATTACACACCTCTGGATTTTACACTCGATTTTGCTTTAGACCCAATAATTACCCGCAAAATCAGCTATAACTGTGATAGGATTAGAATTTCAATCCCCTCCATCTATAGCCCGGATGGAGCATCAAGCCCATTGAATCCGCAGACTTAGCCTTGGACGTGGTAATTAGGATTTCAATTCCTCGTCCATAGCCCGGATGGAGTTGAGTATTTCAAAAGAATTTTTTTTAAATCAATTTTTTCAAAAATTTTGGTGCGCCCAAGATCATAAGTGCAATGTTAGAGACTTATCAAAATTCACAGAACACAGTTAAGATCCATAAAACACCTATTGTCGCGCAATGATCAAACAAACAGAAACTTCATCAAATCTTTCGTTACAATTCACTGGTCTAATATAAGTGCTTAAATTTATTCACGGTTCAACCTACAATTTCTCATGTCAAGTCAAGAGCAAAAGTTTTTACAAAATTCATAACTTCATATCATCATCGGCTCCCATTCATCATCCCACTTAACACACATGCAAACAAACACTAAAACTAACGAGACACAATAACCACGACACGAACTATATGCAAAAAAACTAAAAACTTAGGAATGCAACACAAACATAACAAAGAATGAAATAAACTAGACTATCCCCCATACTTATCCAAAGCATTGCCCTCAATGATTCAGAAACAAGAAAAAAATGCATAAACAAAGAAACACATGCAAGACGACATAAACACAAAACAAATAAAAACAACACTCCCCTGGTATATGATTTTTCCTCTTCCTCTGGTTGTAAAACTCCAAAGAAACTTCATTTATCAGGGCAACCTACTGAACATGGAAAGCGCCTGGAAAGACATTTGATTAGCAAAATATAATTAAAAAAAACAATTTAAAAAAATATAAAGGAAAAAAAGCACTGGGTTGCCTCCCAGTCAGCGCCATGTTTATAGTCTATTGCCTGACTTTCCAATAGCAGCCATCAAAGAGTGGCTGCCGCCTATAGTAAGAATAATACGCCACTACTTATGGGTCTTGATTTCTTACACCCTCAAGCTTGGCGTGATATTGACATGGGAAGCTCGTCGGTCCAACAATACTCGACATGAACTGATTAGTTTGGGAAGAGATTCGAAATTTAGGATGAAGCTCATAGAGGATGTAATAATGTGGAGTTGACATCAATGACAAGAACTTATCTTCTAATGGTGTACATGTAAAGATCATTGACGATGTGAAATCTTTCGCCTTGTATATTTATTCCTCCATTGTCACTTTTGGCTCTTCTTTGCATGAAGATTCCTCAAAAAATATTTCCACATGATTTGGCGCAATTACTTCATTTTCTTGACAGATCTCAAAAACTGACTCTATAAAACGCTCAATCTTCTCATCCGAAAAACTCAAAGAGTTGATGCGGCTTTCTAAGAACTTATTTGTATCTGCCTGCTTTTTCACAATGTTCTCCAACTGAGCCACATGATCTTCAAAACCCCCTATACACTCTTCTTGAAGCTCAAATGGTTGGTTCACAAAATTTGTGGAGTTGAATTCTGGAGGATATTGGTGACTCCAATGCTTCAGTGAAGGATTACAATGCCAATGGTAGTCGAAATCTGCCATATCATTTAAAAAGTGCATAGCACTATTAAAATATCTTCTGAACACGTGACTGCTAGTTCCAAAGCTCCATAATCCACCCAACGTCTTGTTGTCGCATCCAAATCACCATAAAAAATATGAACTAGAGTGTAGTTTGAAAAATCATGATATCGACAATTGTTTTTGCCAAATCATTGAATCTACTCCAAGAAGCGTAGAATGGTTCCCAGTATTGTTGGCCAAACCTTGTGAATACCCATCGATGATCCATCTCCAAGTACCTCACAAGTAAAAAACAATAAAATTAAAATTTAAAATTAAACAAATGCAAGAAAAAAAAAATGTCTAGTCTCAAGCAAATAATCTTTCCTAATATTAACAAAATAGTCCCCGGCAATGGCGCCAAAAACTTGACCGCTTAATTTGGTTATGACTAGAAAGTGCACCAGGTCAAGTAATAATAAGGGGACAATGAGTTCAAGTATCGATCCTACAGAGACTGTAGTCAATTCTCAAGATTTGATTATTTAACTTAATGTGGACAAAAATAATAAAGAGAGTGTAATAATTTGAATAAAATAATAATTAAAATAACAACTAATTATGAAACTATCTAACAACTAGAGTTCAACAATAAATTCAATTAAAAACGAGACAACCAATACACACGCATGTATCTAACTAATTTATGCATCCACATGACACAGGCTGAAAATCATGTGTACTTCAATCACGGTGAATTTTCCTATCTTATTCAACAATTTATTTCTATAATTTATAAACCTATTCAAATTGGACGGATTAATTATTTCTAATTAATTCTAATCAAACTCAAAAGAATAAAATATTTATGAAAATTCAGTTTTCACCTAAAACTGCATACTAAAATCGAATACTATTTCTAGTCGGTTTAACCATATGTTGATTGATATTTTTGAAGCTATATTTAATCAATCCTCTTTCGATTCATGATTAATCAACACACATGTAAACAGGTGATCAGACTATTCACACGAAATATTGATTAACATCAATAACTGAAAATATTCAAAATCTCAAACATGTAACCAAGTTTCAAACATAAATTAAGTTCGACCCAATCTCGTGGTCTTGGTTGAAGAAAACTACTCAATAAACCAAAATATAATTCGAAAATAAAATAAAGAAGAAGAAAGAAGAAGAAACTAAAATGGAGCGATGTTTCTAGTCTTCAATCTCCCACTCCCTAGTCACCATCCTTGTTCCTGCGTTCTCTCCTCTTTTCACATCTGATAATCTTTTATATATGTCTTTGAAATCCCAAGAAATAAAGCCCGAAAATTCAAGGATTTTAATTTCTGAAATTTTTTATTTTTGATTCCGCGCAACATCTTGCTCAAGCGCAAGAACTTGCGGCTCGAGCGAGGTGTTTTTATGTCCAAAAAATGTTTTTTTCCAGCACAGGTCTCGCCCTAGCCGCAAGAAGTTGCCGCTAGGGCGAGTGATTTTCATCCCAGCACGCAGATTTCTTGAAAAAATTATATCTCAAGTTCTAGCCGTCGGATCGAGCTGAAATTTGGACAGCAGCTTCAAAACATCTTGGAATTTATTTTGAATGATGAAGATCAGATTTGGATCTTTTAGCATTAAAAATAAAGTTTTTACCATCGCTGCTCCGTAATTCATTCTTTTGGCTCTTCTCTTGCTCCAAATTCTTGATTTCTTCAATATTTCTTTCAAATAAAACTCGGAGAGTGAAATTCACATGAATGAAATAAATTATAAATAAAACATGTAAAAACACAAATGAAACCATATGAATGCATGCAAAATAAACCTAAAAATAACACAAAATAATGCACACAAAATGCACTTATCAATGTCTTTCACAGTTTCCAGAGTGGAAGACCTGGGTTTGATTGATATCTACTTTCAATACTCAGTGCAAATGCCATGTCAGGACGTGTAGATATCATCCCATACAGATACTACCAATTGCATATGCATATGGAATGCGATTCATCGCCACTATCTCTGAAGTCTTGGGAGACATGGACTTGGATAGGGACACGCCATGACACATTGGTAGATGTTCTCTCTTGGACTCTTCCATGGAGAACCTCTTCACAATGGTATCAATGTATGTGGACTGGGTGAGACCATCTTTTCAATCTATCACAATAGATATGTATTCCCAATACAAAAGATGCTTCACCCAAGTCTTGCATCGAGAACTTACTCGCTAATCATACTTTAGTTGATTGCAACATTCCTGCATCATTCCCAATGAGTAGAATGTCATCAATATAAAGTACCAGGAATGTCACAACACTTCCACTGAACTTCTTATACACACAAGGTTCCTCAGGATTATTTAGTAAAATCAAACTCTTTGATTGTACTGTCAAATATGAGGTTACTGCTCCTAGATGCCTGTTTGAGACCATAAATAGATCTCTGAAGTTTGCATACCTTATGCTCACATCCAATGCATCAGATAAAACTTCCTTGAAGGTTCTTGGATCACATCCATGGTCATGCTCATCATGGACCTCTTCAAGAAGTAGACCATACCTCATAGGTGGTCTCGAGACCCTCTCTGTAAGGCTCTGAAAATATTAAGTTATTAATTACGGATTTTGAGACTTAAATTTTGGGATTCTTAAATTAAAAGATTAAATATTTGAATTGAATATTTTGGAATTTAAGATTGAAGTTTCGTGAATTGAAGAGGATTTAATTCGGAGGTAAAACTCGAGTAGGGACTGTTTTGCAAATATTGAAGGTTCGAGGACTAGACTGAAATTTAAATTTTTAATTTTAATCCGAGGATATTTAATTTGAGAATTTTTAAGTTTAGATTTAAATTCTAATATTCTTAAATTATTTGAGATTGAAATTGAATTTAAAAGATTGGAAGAGGACTGATTTGCAAGTACTAAAGATTTCAGGGGCCAAATTGAAAATAATGAAAGTTGACTTGGACACATGGAAATTGTAGGTATATGAACGTGTATTAAATGTATCCATATCAGATTTTTAGACCAAAATCAGCAGAAAGTCGAGAGCTTCTTATTTGCCTTGGAATCTTCATTTTCAAACTCTCATAACTCAAGATCCGTCCGACCGATTTGAATTCCGGACATAACGTCGCGATCCTCTTTGCAAGAGCTAAATTTGGTGTAAGTATTTTGATGTTTACAACATATTTCGAAATTAGAATGTTTGGGAAATCAAAATTGAAGCATGAATTAGTATTCTTGAGTTTATATGCGTTACCGTATCGAAGTCGGATTGAAGAAGGATATTGGTTTAAATGTCATTATTTTCCAGCCTATGTTCAAAAATTTATGCTTCTGATATACTGGTTTAGTGATGATATACACGCTGATATGTGTGGGTTTAAGTGAAGAGGATTGATATATTTTGTTATATCGAACCTGGATCGAAGAACCAATGCCGTATGAACTTTTTATGAAATTTCAGAATTATCTTCGATCCTATGCCTACTGATGTAGCTGATATATGAGGTATTCTTGCTGATTTGAGGTATAATTGAAGTTTATTTGAATGATAGAGTTGGTAGAAATGAGTTACAGTTGCCGAATTTTAACCGTTATGTCATCAAGTCAAGAATTGGCAAGTGTTTGAATCTAGATTGATTGTGCTGGATATTGTTTGAGTTCTTGATGATATTCTTGGATATATATGCTGTGTTTTCAGATTGAAAACAAGGGGCTTCAAGTTAATAAGACAACTTCAAAACCGATTGACGAAAGAACAAGGGTTGTGACTTGTTAGCTTTAAATATTGAGAAGAATGTGAACAGAATTTTGATTGAGGAGTTGTTGTGTTGATTGTCCAGAATTGGAGCATCTTAACCACGACTGAACGACTGAAAGGTATAAGATAACATCGAGAGTCAGGGGTTTAAAACTCAAGAATGAAGCTTCTTGAGTTGTCCCGATAAGCCCCATACTTGTTGCTCTTTATTCTTGATTTAGAATTTGATGTTGTCGATCTATCTCAGATAGTGAATCTTTATTGAGTTATATATATGATATGAATAAAATTGAATTGATTCTAGTGCCAAGGTCAGATGGATCTTATTTTCGAGTCTGATGAGATGACGATAGATGGATATCCATATCAAGATCGTATAAGAATCTTGATGGCAGTGATTTATTATGAATCAATTCTTCGTTAGCGCGCTATATAAATCTATTGATTTGAAGTATTGATTCGAAGCTTTGATTTGAAGTATTTAGAGTGGAATTGATATGAACTGTTATGTATATGTCTTTTATACTGGGAGTTATATTTTCACCGAATGTTTCCAGCTATTGTCTTGTTTGTATGTGTGCATGACAATAGGAATGGCTGGAGCGAGATGAATGAGACATGGATAGCTCAAGAGAGAGATATTTAGCATGTGGAGACTCGGGTTTAGAAGTTGAGGAATACAGCTAATGCATGTTAGAAGGTTGTTTGAGTCTAGTTTGAGATTTGAGCTAGATTTACAAGTGTTGTATTATAATTTTAGAAACTTGTATATGGTTATTGTTATGCCTAAATATGCATGAGATTATGTTTAGAACTTGATTTGAATATCAATGCGTGTTTTAGACTTGTCTTAGCTTAATTGGAAAGGAGTTTAAGATCAAAGTTTGAGCTGCCAAAACAAGGTCATTTTCTATCCAGAGCATCGCCCGAGCTGCAGTTTTTAACAGCTTGAGTGCATCCCTGAACCCATGCTGCTGTTTCTGAATTTTGAGGGAGCGCTCGAGCGGCGGTTTTTTACCGCTCAAGCGCACCCCTAGTTGAATGAAAAAAAAAATTTTGTTTGGTCGTTCTCCTTACTTGTGCTAATTAATCATGTTAGTGATTAATTGCCCTAAGATTTAATTATCAACCTGATGCCCCACAACAGATGGTATCAGAGCAGTGGTTTGCTCTTGGACCAAAATAGATATGAGTGAGCGGGAAAGATTGAGTCGTATTCACTTATAGTCACTACTAGAAAAAATCCTTTTGATAACATTTTAAAATTTCCTTACATATTACATATAGTGACATTTTAGTTATAGTGACATTTCGTAAAAATGTCCTCTATAGTGATGTCGTTAAAAGTGGGATGACACTTTTTAGTGTCATTATAGCATGGTTATACCAACGCTATTAGTGTCACATAATATCATTGTAAAGACACAGAAAAATGTCAAGAAAAATTAAGATGACATTTTTTAATGTCACGATAACATAGAAATATCAACACTATTAATACTATATATATATATATATATATATATATATTGTTTTAAGGACAAACAAATATGTCATGATAAATTTTATAATGACATTTGTAAGTGTCTTCTAAACTTTTAACCATTTAAATATTATTACTATATTTTCATATTACCAATTCATAAAATATTATGAATTTAAAACTTAAAAAATTATGAAAAACAATAACCTCTAACATTTAACAAAAGTAATAAAAAAATTATTAATCATTAACAACCAATATTTTCATAAATAATATTGCAAAAAAACTTCTACAAAAATGTTGGTACACAATATAACTTTTGCATAAATGTTGGTATACTAGAATGAATGAAAGACAAAAACTTCCTATAAATTATATCAGATCTAATATGAAACCATCGTCCTTCATCATTCGGATCCATGTCATATGAAGAAATAGTTTGGCCACACGTTTGATTGAATCTTTTGATCAAACCCGAGCTTCCAACCTAAAAGGAAAAAAATGATAATAGAAATTGAGTTCAAGAAATAAGGATGTTATAACCTTAAACAAATTATTCCATTATTGTAATATTAATTAGAATCTTCCTAATCTAAGGAGCTAAAAAAACGTAACTTTAAAAATTTGTGTAACTTGTCACAACTACATACAAGATTAGAACCCAACAAAAACCAATAAAGTTTGATTATATGAATAACTATGATTCATGATGATAAAATACAAAGAGTACATCAAAAAAGAACTTACATCAAATATGTATTTGTAGCTAAGCAGTCAAGTAGCCAAAACTATGGGTAATAATCAAACCAAATAATGTTAAAAGCCAAATATAAAAGTTAACTACAAAACACAATCAATATACATAGCCTCTGATGCAAGAACCACAAATAAGACCCAAAATATATCTCCACTCGATATATAAACGTAGAAAATCATGTAAAAAAATGCTAAACATGTTAGATCACATACTACTATGTTTTTTTTCCCATAACTGATTGACGTTCCTCAAGAAGTCATGGTATGAAGAAAAATCTTGTAATACCTTGTAATCCAATACAGCTCAGTCAATATTGGCATAAGATAAGAAAATATTAGGACCGCATTTACACTCAGAGACTATATACTTACAAGGTGGTCAGAGATGACAAATTCCCCATCGAATAGGTCAGCTGGCCAAATAATCTATTCCCTGGCTAATCCCTGCATTATCAACACATGATGTAAATCAAACAAAAATGGTCCAAGTATATCTAAATATTATATTATGCTCCAATTACAAAACCTCTGACATGTTAACCAAGTCCTTGAGCTGTTAAAAGACACCAGGAATCGATCCAGTAAATTGATTATTATTCAGAGACCCAGAAAGTGTGGGGATTTTAAGTTAACTAGAAATTGATACAGAACCATTGAAAAGAGAAGACAAGAAAAAGTAGGACTAGAGAGAGAATAAAACTTACAAATCTGTCAACTACCCCAACATTGATAACGTATCTGGAACATTTCCTGTAATCTGATTATCTGAAAGAAACCTAGAGTTCATGGTGTTTTATTGGGGTAATAAGGGTATTATCAACCATTATTTACAGAAAGAGTTGCGACATAATGTAATATGTAGTTTGAGAACAGAAACACACCAACTTTTAAAAGCGATCGACAAGTTCGATGGTATATTGCCTCTAATATGATTATTGCTTAAATCCCTACTTTATAGGAAAATCAATATCTTTAATCTCCATACTAATTGATTTAATGATGTAAAATACTATAAATCAATCAAGAAAACAATGTGCAATTGAAGACTCATCTGTACAGTAACTCCATGAAAATAACATGATCAAAGAATAAGACAAGAAACAGATGAAGGCAATATAAATTAACTCACATTACGATAATTGAGGCAAACGATCCCAAATCATTTCACAATCCTCTGCCTACAATTGCATCAGATAATTAATTGGGTATTTAACTTGAACATTTGCCAGAAAGTTTTACTAGTTATCATGCAACTAAAACCGTCTCAAAACATCGCACAAAGTAATTTGACAAAAATCATTCATCATCGAAAATATACCTCAAACTCCTTGAAACCCAACAAATCATTTATATTCTCAAAAGGAGTCAACTTATCACCTCCTTGTCGCAATATTTGATCGATTATATCATAAAAAATTGCCAACAATTTCCCAGCATAAGCCTTGATTTTGTGCTTAATCCCCTGTGGATCGAAAGGCTTCAGATCTGGAAAGTAATTTGCAAGGTTTGGCGTCCCATTAAGCTCCATCATACCATGTATGAGTTCTTTAAGTTTCTACGACAAATCCGTATTAAATCGAGCAAAATCAATTGAGAACAAACTAGCTGAAATAAGATAAAGCGATTTTGTAAAGGCTGCATCATAAGTATCCACGACTACATATTTACACAATTAACAATCAATATTAATGTGATATAAACGACAAAACGAATTTAAATCTAAGGGATTGAACTTTCACCCTTGGCCAGCCTATGAATGGCGATAAAATGGGCTGAAAACTGAGCTGGAACAGATTTAAAACTTCAAGAAGGAAGCATGACCGAGCAGAGAATAAAACAAGGTGGTCGCGTGGCCAAACTTGTTGATGGAACTTGAAAACTGCCGAGAAGTGGCCGGCTAGGCCCTGAAGGAACTTGAATCCACCTACTTTACATTGAATCAAACATGAGGTTTAAATTCTCTAAAAATTACAGTGTAAGAATACATTTGCTTACCCCTACGACTCCATTCACATCACCTACAGTCCACAGAATAGAACGAGCCCGCAAATCCAGCTGGTTTCGATGGAATACTCAACTAAGTCTGACTGCTGTAAAACAAGTAGTATAGGGTTCAAAGACATTGTAAGTCAATCGACCAAAAACAGCTAAAAAGTAGAAAAAATCGCGTGGAAGAAGATCTGTAGATTCATTCGTGAAACAGAGTCTAACTTCGAGCGTCATTATTGTGATTTTGGACACAATTGAAAGCTTTAAGGCTCAGATTGCTTGAACATAAGTTGTTGGACCCTCTTTGGCAGCGTATGGGCGACTGCGGCAAAAACAAAAGGTAGAAGATGGCTAAAATTGAGAGGCGACGCCGCGATGGGAATGGGGCTTAGGGTTGGGTTTTATTTTCTTTACTCTTTTAAGTTTTAATTAAAATGTGTGTGTGTGTGTGTGTGTGTGTGTGTGTGTGTGGAAGTGATGTATTCAAGTTTGAGTGGGGAAAAATGGAGGAAATCGTGAAAACAAATGGAGGGATTGAGATAATAAAAAATTAAATATTTAATGACATTATGGTGAAAATGTCACTGTAGGTAGGTTTTTAAGATTTATATTTTATCAAATTAAGTTATTTTTCCAAGTGTCATTAAAAAGTTGTTTTGACAACATTACATAAAAAAATGTCATCCACAAATGTCACTATATCTATTTTTTCTTGTAGTGAGCATTGCATGTTTAATGCATTCTTTGATATGATGAATTGCTTGCGAGTATGATTACTGTTGAAAGAAATGCCTGTCTTACTGAGTTATGATTTTTTTTTAAAATTTCTTATAGCTTTTGTTATAAGGTTTCCCCGGGTGAAGTAAGCACCCCAGAACAGTGCTTTGTTTTGAGTAAGGTATGTACCCCAGATGGAATAGTACAGTAATCTTCAGATGAAGTAAATATCTCGGATTGAGCCGAACTATTTACAAATGAACTCAAGAATGTTATGCTTACCTTGATGAAGATAGTATTACAGAGATTTCGGACATACCATACGCCAACGATGAAAGGTACAGATGATGCCAGTGCATGCAAAAGTGGATTTATGGGGCTTGATCAGTTGTTGAGTCTTTGAAACATTCAAAGGAATGTAGAATCAGGATGATTGCGTACCAACCTCAAAATTTGGCAAACGTTGGTGGATTTTTACGAAGATATTGTTACGAAGAAATTCATTGAGAGCCGAGGTATGTTATTTGTTTGGCTTATGTTGAGAACATAATTGTTCTATCAGCGATTTCTTTTCATATCAGATAGGAAAGATATGAGAATAGATTATGCCAAGAAAGAAGAATAGGCTACTTAGAGGCAGATCAATTTGAGTATTGAGGAATATGAAACTAGATCCTCAAATTTGCTGCTCTGTGTTCCTTGAGTAGTTGATAATGAAGAAACTCTAGTTGGCTGAACCCGGAAATTTATGTTTGGGTAGATGATGGCGACCGAAGTTTTTACAGAAGCCATAGACAGGGACAATAAATTTGAATCTAGTTTTCTGAAGTAGAAAGCAAATTAGACATGCCACAGAATGTGAGATAATCACAACCTCAGCTGGAATTTCCACAACAGAGTAGATTTGAGGCCAGAGGTAGTGGCAGTAGCAGCAAAGATTAACCTCAGCTTAGGAGTCAACAGTTTCAGAATTATGGGAGTAGTTCCTTAGCTTTAGATCGAGGACCGAAACAGATGAGTTTGGGTCAGAATGCAGAGTGTGCTGGTGGTTTTGTACACATTGTGGAGGGAGATATCCTAGCAATCAGTACAGAGAAATTTTAGAAAGATGTAATGGATGCAAGAAAATGACACATGTTGCTAGAATGTGTTTAATCGAAGCAGATTAAGAGTAAATCAGAATGAAGATTAATCCCAGAGGCATACAGAGGATCAGACATAAATTGCACCTGAGAGAATGAGATTGCAGGTAACAGGATTATTTTCTTTAGTTAACTTGTTTATGTTATTGGTGCAAGCGATATATATTAATAACTGAAAGTTTTGTAATGTTATGATCTCTGTATAAGAAGGGAGAATCTTTGAATTTGATTGACGAGTTGAGCTAAAGTTTTGAAGAGATATGATTGAACATGATTTTTGTTCGTACTTGGGATTATTTATTGATGTTTGCATGATAGATGATGATGCATTACTCAAGTACAGAATAGCAGGAGATTGCTTCTCTGAAATGATTAAGCTAGATTAATGAAAATAGAACAGTGCATATGAATATGATGATATGGTACGGAATCTAGAATTCAGATTTCTTTTATTTCGGTATGTGACTACAGAAAAATTTCGAGATAAGTATATTTTATGCACTAGATATGTTCAAGAACTAAACCAGAATTGGTAGATTTGCCAATGGGTAAAGTTACAAATATGTTCCAGATGCGATTGTCGACTTTAGATTAAGTTGTGAACTGGAATTCAATAGAGAAGCATAAGATTACGAAATAAATATTGTGATTGAGAGTTTATAGAATAGATGTTGATAAGGAAATCAGTTACAGTTGAGTCTTTTCTTTGATTAGGCTAAAGTTATTACATTCGATTAGAGATATGATTCTTGAAATATTTGATATTGATTGGCTCTCATTGCTTATTCATAGAGCCTAAGTTGATTCACTCGTTCTGAGTTATGAGATGCAAGTGAGTTGTTTTCACTGTGCAGAGTTTGTTATCCAGAACATTTGATTTTGGATGACCCTGATTGAGAAATTTTCTCAATCTTGATTTATTTCTTTTGATTTCAAGAATTTTTGATCCTTCGATGGTTATTTCAGCGTAGTTGAAATTTGTTGGCTCGTAACTGATAAAAAGATTAGAGTATCATCTGAATTTATAGGTTGATTAGATGATTTGTCAGTACTTGGGAAATAGAAAGAGAGAATTTGATGGACACGTGAGTATTTGATGACATATTTCTATGTGTTCTGATTTGAATTTTTCAGACAAAGGTGTTCTCAATCAGAAATTCTCAATTGATAATGAGTTTGAATTGCTTAAAGATGATAAAAGATATACATAATTTTGATCAAAGCAGTTTGAGTTCAATAGAGAATGCCAGGTCAAGATATGAATTGAAAACAATATATCAGAGTTGATGGATTTTGTAGTGAATAATCGTTGGATTATGCTAGATATTCTAGATATAGAATGTCAGAGTTTGGCAGAAGCACACTACACCAGATTGAATATTCATCTAGTTGTTTGAAAAGTATGAACTACTTTAGAAATCAGTGTTGGTGCAAGGAAATGAATGCAGATATGACAAAATTGACTTTTGGATGTCAAGATTTCCAATAGAAGACACAAAAAGAAGAGATTAAGTGGTCTATCTTACAATTTAGATACTTTAGAGTCGAAATAATAACATTTTTTTTCGACGGATTTGTCATCCAAAACTATTCAGACAGTCAAGAATTTGCGATTTGAATTGAAATAGAGTTTGACAAATTCTTGTATACATTATATTAGATGTAATACAGATTTGATTTAGAAGATAGAGACGGTTGAAAGGACAGGAATTCTTTAATCTATTGTGAGATGGAAACTTTAGATTTATATTGATCGATTGTGGCACTGATTATCAGAGATTCTGAGTGATTGGTTGTATGTGATTGCATTATACCATCCTCTGATCAATGAATTGTCTGAGTTGACTATCCAGATTTTGAGGAGTTACTTAAAACTCTAGTACCTGATTCGGTATCAACTGATTGATTTTGCCACTTGATGATTTTAATTCCTGTGACAGCTATCTGACAGATATAGAGACAGTGTTTTGATTAGTAGACGGGAAGAAAATCAGAGTTCTTATGTTGCGATAGTATCTCTAAAAGATCAAATATCAAATCAGATGTGATTTGAGGAAATACAGAAAACGTGAAGATTGATCTGTACAAAATGAAAGACGAACAATCTATGATAGATACAGATTTCGAAATGATAATCAGCATGACATAGTAGACTTGATATATGTTCTTTGCCAAGCATAGAACGAGATAGGAAAAGAAACAAGTCGTCATGAAAGCTAAATTGTACTGTATGAGATTTTCCAGACAGTTAATGAGGTTGCTGACAGATATATTTCTTCCAGAATTGATAATAGAGATTAGATGTGATCTATGTGTCTAAACTAAAGAATTAGTTAGATTCTTCCGATGTACTATAGTCAGCAGAAGTAGAATTAAGAGCCTGAGTTACTTCAAGTATCCGAAATAGATACTGAATCTTAAAGAGAAATAGTTCAGAGATAAATCAAATTCTAGTCATCTAACTATGTACAATATAATAGACCCAATTTGAAGGGATAATTTGAAGAGGTAGATTCAGATGTGAGATTAGACATTCAAAGTTATATGGTTGAGGTAAGAAGTACTTAAACTAAACTTTTACCTGTAAATTGTAATAAGGTGAGGGGAATAAGATTTTGAATTGATCAGAATGATTGATACGGATTTTGGTTCACGAGGAAGAGAAGCTTAGTTATAAGTTAGCTTAGTGATTACAAGGTGATTGATGAAGTGATCTGAAGCGATCAGAGAGAAGAATATGAGAAGATATAAAACGAAAAGATATCAGAAAAATATCCAGAACTTACAGAATTGAAGTAAGTACTACTTCAGTTAACTTGACACTTAAGAGATTGAGTAGTAAGATTAATTGTGATTTCGATGACGAAATCATTCCTTAGAGGGGAGGAATTGTAAAGCTCTGAAAATATTAAGTTATTAATTAAGGATTTTGAGACTTAAATTTCGGGATTCTTAAATTAAAAGATTAATTATTTGAAGTGAATATTTTGGAATTTAAGATCGAAGTTTCGTGAATTGAAGAGGATTTAATTCGGAGGTGAAACTCGAGCAGGGACTGTTTTACAAATATCAAAGGTTCGAGGACCTGACTGCAATTTATCTTTTTATTTTTAATCCGAGGATATTTAATTTGAGAATTTGGAGTTTTGATTTAAATTCTAATATTCTTAAATTATTTGGGATTGAAATTGAATTTAAAAGATTGGACGAGGACTGATTTGAAAGTACTAAAGATTTTAGGGGGCAAATTGCAAATAATGAAAGTTGACTTGGACACATGGCATTGTGGGTATATGAACGTGTATTACATGTACCCATATCTGATTTTTAGACCAAAATCAGCATAAAGTCGAGAGCTTCTTATTTGCATTGGAATCTTCATTTTCAATCTCTCATAACTCAAGATCCGTCCAACCAATTTGAATTCCGAACATAGCGTCGCGATCCTCTTTGCAAGAGCTTCAATTTGGTGTAAGTATTTTGATGTTAACAGAATATTTCGAAATTAGAATGTTTGGGAAATCAGAATTGAAGAATGAATTAGTGTTCTTGAGTTTATATGCGTTACCGTATCGAAGTCGGATTGAAGAAGGATATTGGTTTGAATGTCATATTATTTTCCAGCCTATGTTCAAAAATTTATGCTTCTGATATACTGGTTTAGTGATGATATACATGCTGATATGTTTGGGTTTTAGTGAAGAGGATTGATATATTTTGTTATATCAAACCTGGATCGAAGAACCAATGCCGTATGAACTTTTTATGAAATTTAAAAATTATCTTCGATCCTATGCCTACTGATGTAGCTGATATATGAGGTATTCTTGCTGATTTGAGGTATAATTGAAGTTAACTTGAATGATAGAGTTGGTAGAAATGAGTTACGGTTGCTGAATTTTAACCGTTATGCCATCGAGTCAAGAATTGGCAAGTGTTTGAATCTAGATTGATTGAGCTAGATATTGTTTGAGTTCTTGCTGATATTCTTGGATATATATGTTGTGTTTTAAGATTGAAAATAGGGGGCTTCAAGTTATGAAGACAACTTCGAAACCGATTGACGAAAGAACAAGGGTTGTGACTTGTTAGCTTTAAAGATTGAGAAGAGTGTGAATAGAATTTTGATTGAGGAGTTCTTGTGTTGATTGTCCAGAATTGGAGAATCTCAACCACGACTGAATGACTGAAAGGTATAAGACGACATCGAGTTTGAAACTCAAGAATGAAGCTTCTTGAGTTGTCCCGATAAACCACATACTTGTTGCTCTTTATTCTTGATTTAGAATTTGATATTGTCGATCCATCTCAGCTAGTGGATCTTTATTGAGTTATATACAGGATATGAAGAAAAGTGAATTTATTCTAGTGCCAAGGTCAGATGGATCTTATTTTCGAGTCTGATGAGACGAAGATAGATGGATATTCATGTCAAGATCGTATACGAATCTTGATGGCAGTGATTTATTATGAATCAATTATTCGTTAGCGCGCTATATAAATCTATTGATTTGAAGTATAATTTGAAGTATTGATTTGAAGTATTTAGAGTTGAATTGATATGAACTGTTATGTATATGTCTTTTATACTGGGAGTTATATTCTCACCGGATATTTCCGGCTATTGTCTTGTTTGTATGTGTGCATGACAATAGTAATGGCTGGAGAGAGACGGATGAGACGTGGATAGCTCAAGAGAGAGATATTTAGCATGTGGAGACTCAGGTTAAGAAGTTGAGGAATACAGCTAATGCATGTTAGAAGGTTGTTTGAGTCTAGTTTGAGATTTGAGCTAGATTTACAAGTGTTGTATTATACTTTTAAAAACTTGTACATGGTTATTGTTATGCCTAAATATGCATGAGATTATGTTTAGAACTTGATTTGAATATAAATGCATGTTTTAGACTTGTCTTAGCATAATTGGAAAGGAGTTTAAGATCAAAGTTTGAGCTGCCAAAATAGGGTCATTTTCTATCCAAAGCAGCGCCCGAGCTGCAGTTTTTAATAGCCTGAGCGTAGCCCTGAACCCGTGCTGCTGTTTCTGAATTTTGAGGGAGCGCTCGAGCGGCTGTTTTTGACAGCTCGAGCGCACCCCTAGTTGAATGAGAAAAAAAATTTGTTTGGTCATTCTCCTTACTTGTGTTAATTAATCATGTTAGTGATTAATTGCCCCAAGATTTGATTAACAACCCGAGGCCTCGCACTCTCGGATCTCCTAGGAACTTGTATCTCCTCTCTTGGTTATTCGGGCATGGGCTCTACAACACTGGGTTTATCTCAAACCTCTTCGAGTTCTATCATATCCTCTTTTCTATCCAATAGAAATTTCTTCTTAGTAAAGGTTGTATTCTTAGAAACAAACACATTTGTTTCTTTGGGATGATAGAAATAATATTCAATCGAATTCCTTGGATATCCCATGAAAGAGCATAAATTGGATCGACTATCTAATTTATCTCCCACTGTTTGCTTCACATAATCAGGGCACCCCCATATTCTAAGATAAGAGTACTTGGGAGGCTTCCCCATCCATACCTCATATGGTGTCCTATCAACTGCCTTTGAATTGACATTTTTCAACAACAGTGCCATTGTTTCAAGCGCATATCCCCAAAAATATGGCGGCAACTCCGTAAACCCAATCATAGACCAAACCATGTACATCAAAGTTCGGTTACGACGTTCTGAAACACAATTCAACTGAGGTGTAGCAGGTGGAGTCCACTATGAGAGAATCCCATTCTCCCTAAGATACTCTTAGAATTCATCACTCAAGTGCTCACCACATCGATCCGATCAAAGTGCCTTGATGCTTCATCCCAACTGAATCTCTATTTTATTTCTGAATTCTTTGAACCTTTCAAAAGCTTCAAATTTGTATTTCATCAAATACACATACTCATACCTTGAGAAATCATTGGTAATGAGGATGAATTAGGCATGTCCATACTTAGTAGTGATGCTAAGTGAACCGCAGACATCTGTATGGATCAAATACAATAGACCTTTGGTTAGCTCCACATGGCCCTGAAAGGGAATTTCGTTCATCTTTCCTTTTAGACAGGGTTCACAAGTAGTAAGAGAATCAATATAACACATATCAAACATGTCTTCTCCCACTATCTTATTCATCATTCTTATGGAAATATGACCTAATCGAGCATGCCATAAGTGTACCGGATTCAGAGTATCTTGTTGTCGCTTGTGTGTTGTTGATATTGCTTGGACATTATTAAATGGAATATATTTTAATTTAAAATTATAGAGATCGTTTTATAATTTTCCTACACCAATTAAACATTCATTCTTGTAAATATTGCAAGAACCTTTGCCAAATAAACAAGAATATCCACCTTTATCAAGCATAGAAATGGAAACAATGTTTTTCACCAAATTTGGTACAAACAAAACATCTCTCAATACTAATTTAAAATCATTTTTCAACAATAAGTAAACATCTACCACAGCTTTGGCAGCAACTCTTGCCCCATTGCCCATTCTCAAGAAGGTCTCACCTTCCCTGAGTCTCCTACTTCTTGCCATTACCTGCAAATCATTACAGAGATGTGAGACACAATCGGTATCCAATACCCAAGAAAAATATTTAATTTAAATGTTTAATTCAATGTAGAAAATACTATTTTCAGAAACATTCTAGGCAATATATTCCCTGCAGTTACGCTTTCGATGTCCAGACTTCTTGTAGTAATGACAGATGTCACTAGTCATGTCAGACTTTACTGGTGTGACTGCCACAATGAGACTCCAAGCTTGACTCTTCAAGGGCAAATTCTTCTTGTGATGATGGGTAGAACACTTATTTCCCTTGTCAAGTGGTCTATTCTTCGCACCAGATGAAGAACCCACATAAAGAACCGATTTCTCCTTCTTGATTGTGGACCCATATGTAACAAGCATGTTCACCAAATCCTCAAGGGATGACTCCATCTTGTTCATGTTGAAATTTACCACAAAAGAATCAAATGAGCTTGTCAGTGACAAGTGTAACAAGTCCGTTGTCAACTCGGCTGGCAGCACAAGATCCATGCCAACAAGCTTTTCCACTAGCCCAATCAACTTCAGGCCATGCTCATAGACCGAATCCCCATCTCATATCCGCAAAGTGATCAGCTCCTTGATGGTCGCATGTCTAAGCGGGCGTGTTTGCTCACCAAAAACCTATTTTAGATGCAAATGAATGTCAGCAACATTCTTAGTATCCTCAAAACGCCTCTGCAGCTCATCATTCATAGAATCCTGCATATAACAATTGGCTCTCAAGTCATGGTCACACCAATCCTTGAAAGTCTGTAGCTCTTCAGGGCTACATCTAGCTGGAGCCTCATTAGGGGGCCGTTCATCAAGTCTATATGCTATCCTTTCCGAGTTCAAAATGATTTTCAGATTTTTAGCCAATTGAGGTAATTCGGACCGGTCAGTACATGTTTGTCGAGTATTGCAGATAATAGATTGCGAATTGATGACATGTCAAAAAATTTGTACTGAAAAATAATAACAGATAAATGTTAATGACTATTTAAAAATATTTAATAGGATATAAAGTATGGAATTTTACTTTATAAATTTTTTCTCTCATTGTTTTAGACATTTTCACTACCCTCTAGTGAAAAATGGGAAACGTCTTTTCTCAGTAGGTACGTAAGGTCCAATTAGCCAATCATGATCCCGAATAATATCAGCCAATTATAATTCCTAAAAGGTAGTTTCCAATTGCATCTCAATGCAACCCTCTACGTAAAATTTTGTCTCACCCTTGATGAGGACCCAATAATATGATGTCGATCATCTTTACGTGTCAAGCTTTATCCATCGATGTCGAACCTTAATGAACGGTCGCCATGAGTTTCCCCAATAATATGAGCCGAAATCATGGGAGTTCCACGTAGTTCACATCACCATTTCAATGGATGTCACAGCTTTCCGGCGTCAAAACCCCCCAATAATATGAGTCGAGCATTCACCTCGGGTATCGTTCAACATGCACCCATTATCGATGGAAGACAAGGAAATCAATAAATTCCTTTATAATTCTCTTTTTCGGGCTAGATATTAATTTTGAATCTTATTCAAAATTAGGGTTTTTTAATTTTGAAATGTTCTCGTCATTAATTTTAAAAGCTCGCCATGCTTGTTCGTATGATTGCCGGATTCATGCAACTTTGTTATTATAAAATAATAATGCACATACTCATTATTTATAATATATCATGCATATATTATAAACAATAAAATAACAAGGATGATCAATCGTCCCAACACTATTTGCCCGTGAGAGCCAAACACAGGCCTAGGTCTAATCCTAGGAAATGCATGAGATGCAAATGCAAAATTACATAAGCTTTCAATATTTACATGTCTTGGATCTTCATAATCCATCATGACCCACAATATTCCAATCTTGATCTTTCACTACCAAATATTTTACAATAAATATCCTTGACAAATGGGGATACATCTCATGGGGTGAGAACGAGCTATAAACCAATCCCACTTTAAATTTGATAATTATTACAACTCATTCAACATAAAATATCCTAGCATACACCTTGCAAATTGGGCTTCGGATTTTGATCATCCTTCATGCATATAATATCACATATCATACACCATCAATTAATTATCACAATAATCAATTGATAAAATATTATATATCTTGGTCCAATCACTAATCGTCACGATTGTAAATTAAATTTACAAAATAAAAAAACACCTTTGTTTACTTTCTAATTAATTTATTTATAATAAAACATCTTGTAAATTACCATTTACTAAAAATAATCTAAGTCCCACTTTAATTATTTATTTCACGAAAAAATACATAACTTAGGGCTCATGACACTTGGATATCCCAAAACACCTTTTGGAAACCCTATTCGTCAAAGTCGTTGCTGGAGCTCTGTCGCCGGATTCCGGCCAACCCAATTTTTTTTTATTAAAAGTGGAAGCTTGTAGGCTGCCCTACGAGCATCAAAACGGGCTTCCCAAAATGAGCAGAAAATTTTTCACAAAAACAGCCCCAAAAAGTGGTCTGATCTTCTTATGTTGTTAGAAGTTGACTTCAATACAATATTCAACAAATGCTACACAATAAAGAGCAACCTAGGCTCTAATACCACTGTTGGATCTCGTGCCCGAAAATGCCGCAGAAGTTTAAAATTTTTTATGTAAAAACCGAGAACTTGTGTAGCATTCCAAAAATATTAAACATCAATAGGGTGTTTAAGAAGTTTTTACCTATCAATCTTAAAATATTTTTAATGGCTCCAACAAAGTTGCGAACAACTTTGCTCTTGAAAAGGTAGACACTATCTACAAGCTTCTAAGAGCACACCTTGCTCAAAATTGAACAACTTCCAAGAGCACACCTAGCTCAAAATGGAACAAGCTTCCAAGAGCACACCTTGCTCAAAAATAGACTCCTCCTTAAAATTAGGTCCACGATAAGTCAAACTAGATCCATCCTAAATATGCACTAGAATATTTAGAGCATTTTTCATTGAGAATTATTTTGCTTTTTACACACAAGAAGAAAGACAAAAATTGAGAATAAATTGTGTATAGTGTTCGGCCATACAGTATAGGGAGAAGTGAGGAGGTTGCTTGTATTGGTACTATAAAAGGTGTTATGACAAAAGTTAAAGCATGCATAGAAAAATATAAATCATGCATTGAAAATTCGGCATTTTATCTTGTAACCCTTCACCTCCTATCTCTCATGTATTGTATGTATTTTTAGGTCAAACATATACATACATGACCCATGAACTTAACATTTAATTAATTATTAACATCAAATTCATTTAAGCTCAATCAATTAATTAAATCCTACTTGAACTCATTCAAGTCCACTAGTAGAATAATTATTCAACACTATTTCCATTTGGGCTCTACATGACCCAATAGTATTTAATTAATCCAACAATTAAATTTAATTATTTGGACTCTACAAGGTCCACTAGTATTTAATTAATTAAATTCTTGAATTATTTTAATTAAGTTCATAATAATATTTTTGAAAATTACCATTGTCAAAATTTAATTATTTATTCAAGTCAAATTTTAATCTTGGAACATTTTCACAAATTAAAAATTACTTTCTTCTTTATTCTCCTTTAGAAGTAATACTTTTAATTTATCTCACTTATATACTCTTTTATAATCCGTTTAACTCATTGAACTAATTTTATTCTCAACGAGATTTAAAAGTACAGTACTTGTGTGACCCTCAATGGTTCAATAATACAACTAAAAGTGGGTTAACATTTTCATGTGATTCGGGATCAACAAGTCCCTATATCATTAGCTTACCCTATAAAGCTTCATTCTTATTTATCGACTCCTTGATAATTAGAACGTCAGAAAACTCAAGTCTGATGGTACCTAACAAGTCATGTTAAACGTCTAGCTGCATCACTTGCATGACTCCTTAGGTATCAAATGATAGTCTCTACAAGAACCATTCAATTATGGTTAGCATACACTACGGTCCCTTCAACTCATATATCCCAACCGATTCGACAACCATTGGTATATCGAGAGTTGTCATAGAATCGATAACTATGTGTCATTCCGTATTTGCATCGAAGGTGTAATTCAAGAAAATCCTTTCTTATTTACCACATACTATGAGAAGAGATTTCAAACTACAAATACATGATATCACATAGGATATCTATACCCGAAGGTAAGTGGTGAATCCTCGACTACAATGTATTGACTCCTATATGTTTCAACACAACACCAAACCTTGTCACCTGATGACCCCAGTTGAGTTGGTAAACAATTAATAGTGAAGCGCTAGCATATAGATTCTCCATGTTGTCTCGAGTCATAAGGACTAATAGTGTACAACCATAAACTATGATCTTCCCACTCGATAAGTGAGAACCACTTGGAAAGTCCTTTAGGAAAGGCTGTTAAATGAACCCTACCAGGAGCACCTATTTGCATGCTTGGACATCACTATTTCCCTTACTAATGAAACGTGGTACTCACATCGCAAATACTAGTCTCAAGCTCGAGCGACCTTTATCCTTCTTTGTGGTGGCTGAATCGTCTAGAAACGGTTTAGAATATATAATATACTAAATATGAGTTTCATGATAGTCATCACATGACCATCTCATATTCTTTCTACTATTTGTACATTCAAGGTTTTATCTATGCAACTAGCATGGGTATACAGATAAAGATGTGCCAAAATTTAATAATTCAAATATTATTAAAATAAAGATTGTAATACAAAAGTTATTGCAAGGTCCCTCAACCAACACTTGCCTCGACAGGCATCTACTCTAACACTATTATTATAAGAAAACTCAATTAAGGGTAAATGATCTTGCCACGCTGGCCCAAAATCCATCACAGACTCCCTAAGCATGTCCTCATGAGTACGAATAGTCCTCTCTGACTGACCGTCAGTATCCAGGTGATAAGCAGTACTAAGACTCAAGGTAGTGCCCAATCAGTATGGAAGCTACCCCAAAACGTGGAAGTAAATCTTGGATCTCGATCATTGACGATGCTCTACGGAATCCAATGGAGTCTAATAATCTCCTGGATGTACAACCGTTCCATACAATCAAAAGTGAAATCCTGGTTACACGAAAAGAAGTGTACAGAGTTAGAAAATCTGTCTCTACAACCCAGATTGTAGTGGCCCATCCCGGAATCACTAATTAACCAAACCTTCAGCATGCATTTAAAACTTAATTAAAAATAATCAGAGAAAACTGCAGAAACTTAAATCAAATACTAACCCGGCAGAATACAACAAGTAAATAACTTCAACCCAAATAATATACAACCCAATCGAAATCCAACACAAATGGGTCCAATCTATCTAAAGTTTTTGGCACCAACTGAGTTCCCAACTCTCCGTTTGCCAACTACACAATGATCCCCGATCCTGGGAAAACCTGCAACTACACCGTCGAATGGGGTGTCCAATAAAAATACACAGACATGAGCACCAATGCTTAGCACGGAGGTATGAGTATACACATGCTATGAATAAAAATACAAATGAACATGAAAGTGTACCAGGAACCTATCATCGATAGAACACTTCTCAATCAAAGGCACCATGATATGTAGCACACTGGGCCGTCGCATCAGGAAATGACTCCCTTAACATAAAACTGTGGACATATCCGGATCCAAAACCATGATATCTATCCACAAATATAATGGGGCTGAGCGACCCCTCTATTATAACAATAATACATGCTCAAAGTGTAATGTATGCAACAATAATATTCATGACATAATATATATGCACATATCAGTAATTCCGCATAAAACATGCAAGTACAGAAAATGCATACTCAACCAGAGTATCTCAGATAGTACGTCCGTACCTCAAATCACACAACTCTAGTAACCTAGCCACCCGGGTACACAAGTCCAAGCCTATAAGCATATAATCACTATATCACTTATATCTTATTAACAACCTTAACTAGACAAATAGATACTCACTTAATCTATTCTGAGTCTAGTATTATACAGGCGTCCATATTTAGCCCGCTGATGGTGATAGCCCCAAAACATGGGCACAACTTTGCTACAATCCCGGCAGCGCTCTGTCACTTCCTGGCCCTCGAATAGGATGCCTAAAGGCATCCAACAAGAAACAAGAGGGAAGATGTAAGAATGAGCAAGAAATGAGATCTTGACATCTATTTATAGGCATAGATCGGATGGTTTGATCTCCAAGAACGGATCGTTCAATCCTTACCAATCAACCCCCTCGGATCATCCGATCTCCTTGTCTAGTCAAATCAAAGTCCATACTTTTTATCTGAACATGATCGGATAGTCCAATCCCGACTTAGGATCGTCCGAT
Organism: Henckelia pumila; assembly: GCF_033568475.1. NCBI lineage: Eukaryota > Viridiplantae > Streptophyta > Magnoliopsida > Lamiales > Gesneriaceae > Henckelia > Henckelia pumila. Next base: position 199,873,278 of record NC_133121.1, read on the forward strand.
CGCACCATTAGCCTCCGAACTTGACCTTATGCCTCCAAATAGATCGGATCGTCCGATCTTGCAGTTCGGAGCGTTCGAATTCCTATAACACTTGGAGCTCTCCCGTGCTTTTTTCGAATGTCATGGATCCGATTTTCCACTGTTTTAATCCATTTGAGAACTTCTTAGTCATGTTTAGGAAGTGGATTAGCTTGATTAGTAGTAGGGCTACTACATTCTCCCCAACTTGAGAGATTTCGTCCACGAAATCAGGTCTTGGTCAACCCCGAGAATGTTTCCTCGAAAAAATTTCCATAAGCGTAGATCAATCTTGATTTATACCACAAGAAAGTTTAACTTCTAATAACCAAAATACCTTGTCAAATACACCTACGACAACCCATAAGTCTTGACGAGAAACATATCAGATCTGATCCCTTACCGGACTACAACATTCCTTAGTGCTAATCATAGAACTTAGCCTAATACCATCTCAAAACATCCTTGAGATTATACAGTATCTGATACTGAAATCTCTTGCGTCAAGAACTTCTTTGCTAAAAACTCCCGATGTCTATTGTTAATTATTTAGCTAATGCTAGCGAATAATTTCCTAGTCCCGCTATCAGATATGAAACTCATCTACACAGGTAGAAACTTGCTTACTCTATTTCTGAATAACTTAATACTATCTATATGACATTATGCTATTTCATCCCCAAGCTAGTGCCACACTCTAGCACTGTAATTACCCTTACCTGGATCACCTACTAAGTAGAACTTAGACATGCAATTAACTTAATTAAACAGAAATCAGAATTAAACTGCGGAAACCATAAACATTATACAATCCCAAGGAAAGGAATCTGTAAATATCCGAATAGTTTATACAACCAAATCGAAAGCTGTATCAACCCAATAACAACAGTATAAAAAACTAGACGAAGCTCCAGCTGGCTAACCACTGCCTAGCCCCTCTTGGATCCACCCGCCTCGTCCAATCGCAAACCTGCCCCAAGGAATAGGGTATCCAGAAACACAGATTACGAGACGTGAGCATAAAACTCTCAGCACGAGAGTATGAGTATACTTGAATGCAAGTGTACCGCCTACTGACTAGAGGTCAAGAATCAGATAACAAAGACAGGCCGGGCCCTAGTATGTAGCACGATGTGCCGTCACTTCAAGAGGTGGCTCACATACCGAAATAACAGTGGATACGCGGGACTCAAATCGATGGAAGTCCATCCACTAATAGGATAGGGTAAAACCCTTCTACAGACATCTCAAAAGAGATAGCTCAAGATGCAAATGTATGCAACATAAAATCATGACATATAAATAATGTAGTCACATAATACATGCATACTCAGTCAGGATATCTCGAACAGTACTTTCATACCTCACACCGAAGTCTAAACTAAGCTATAAGAAGAAAACCCCTAGCTGCCTTAGGTCCAAGCCCCGACCCGACCTGGTCTCAAGACTGACCCGACCTGGCCTCTCCCTTCAAGCCCGACCTGAACTGCTCCTGGTGAAGCCCGACCTAAACTGCTCCTTGTCAAGCCCGACCTGAGCTGCACCTGGTCAAACCCCGAGCTACTCCTTCTCGAACTCCCGAGCTACTCTTTCCCGAGCTCCCGAGCTACTCTTTGGTCCGAATAGAACTAAGAAGTGAGATAAAATGGTGTAAAATGACCAAACCCTCGACTCCTATTTATAGAGGATGAGCCGGGACAGGTGTCAACCGAGTGCATGAAACCTGGCAGGACACTAATCGTGCTTTAGCTCCAGCCACTTGTTCATTTCCGCCCTGAATACCATGTGTTCTTCCCATGACCGAACACTACCTTGGCCTTGCACATCACTTTCTTCAGCACCCTAAGCCCCGACCCGACCCGAGCCAAGCACAAACACATGCCCGAGCCCTAGCTCAATGCCCGAGCCCTTGCTCCATGCCCGAGCCCCAAAGGAAAGACATGAGCTCAAGCCAAGCTCCATACCCGAGCCAAACACAAACACATGACCGAGCCCTAGCTCCATGCCCGAGCCCTAGTTGATCACCATGATCGACCCGAGCTACTCATGATCGACCCGAGCCATGGTCAAATCCATCAACCCTTTACTCATTCTCATGCCATGTGTTCTTGACTTGTGCTCTTGTTAATAAAATATTTATTAGATCTAAACATAATTAACCATTTAATCTTGTAAATTGGAACTGGGCTACTACATTCTCCCCCACTTAAGATATTTCGACCTCGAAATCAGATCTTAAGTACTGAATGTAAAACAAGATGCATAAACATTCTTTTATTCAAATTCAAAATTACAGAGTTTACAACTGAATACAACTCGAAAATGAAATCAAAATAACTCAGGATGTTTTGTGCGCATCCTGCTTTCGAGCTCCCAAGTGGCTTCTTCAGTGCCTCGGCGCTGCCACTGAACTAACACTAGGGGAATGACTTTATTCCGCAAGACCTTATCCTTATGATCCAGGATACGAATAGGTCTCTCAATATAAGTCAAATTCTTATCCACCTGAACCTCAGACCGCTGCAGAATATGAGACGGATCTGCCACATATCATCGCAACAGAGATACGTGGAACACGTCGTGAATACTAGACAGATACGGTGGCAAAGCCAGACGATAAGCCAAATCGCAATGCTCTCTAAGATCTCAAACGGACCGATGAACCTGGGAGACAACTTGCCCTTAAGGCCAAATCTGAGAATCCTGCGGAAAGGTGAAACTCTCAGAAACACTTTATCCCCAACATCAAACTGCAAAGGTCTGCGCTTAGTATTAGCATAACTGGCCTGACGATCCTGTGCAGTCTTAATCCGTTTCTTGATCTGATAAAAAATAACTGTTTCCTGCTGGATTAACTCTGGTCCTTCAGCCTGTCTCTACCCCACTTCGTCCCAGAAAAGTGGAATACCACAATGTCGTCCGTACAATGCCTCAAAAGGTGCTATCCCAATGCTAGTATGATAGCTGTTTTTGTACGCGAACTCAATCAATGGCAAATGATCCTGCCAGGCTGAACCAAAATCCATAACGCACGCTCGAAGCATATCCTCCAAAGTACGGATAGTGCGTTCTGACTGACCATCTGTCTCCGGATGATAGGCAGTACTCAAAGTGAGAGTACTGCCCATCGTGCGCTGAACACTCTCCCAGAATCTAGAAGTAAACCTGGGGTCTCGATCGCTGACAATGCTCACAGGCACTCCATGAAGTCGAACGATCTACTGAATGTACAACCGAGACATACGATCCACATTGTATTCTCGGCTATAGGAAATGAAATGAGCAGACTTGGTGAGTCGATCCACCACAACCCAGATAGCATCACAGTTTCTCGAGGATACCGGCAAATGGTTCACAAAATCCATCGTGATAAACTCCCATTTCCACTCAAGAATAGGCAGACTTTGAAGCAAACCTCAAGGTCGTCGGTGCTCTTCCTTGACCTGCTGACACACCAAACATCTCAAAACATATTGATACACGCTGCGTTTCATCCCCTTCCACCAAAACCGAGTACGTAGATCCTTGTACATCTTGTTGCTCCCCGGATGAATACTCAGCTTGGTGCAATGTGCCTGAGACAAGATCTCCTCTCGCAACTCTTCATCCTGCGGAATCACAAGTCTACCAGACAAACATAGAAAACCATCTGACTGATAGTGAAATCCAGACGTACTACCCTCGTTGGCTAGACGAGCCAAATGCTGGGTCTTCGGATCAGACATCTGAGCATCCCGAATCCGCGAATACAAGGCTGTCTCAGATAATATTGCAAACATCTGGATACTCTGCATACCTTTCTTGTGCTTGAAGGTATACCCTGAAGAACAACACTCCTTGATCGCACTAGACATCGAACAAGTCTGAAGTGCGGATAGTCGCACCTTGCGACTCAAAGCATCAGCAGTGAGATTAGCAGCTCCCGAATGGTATTTAATCTCGCAATCATAGTCCTTAAGAAAGTCCATCCAACGTCTCTGTCTCATGTTCAACTCCGCCTGAGTGAACAAATACTTGAGACTATTATGGTCGGTGAAGATCTCAAATTTCTTGTCATACAGATAATGACGCCAGATCTTCAGAGCAAACACAATGCCTGCTAACTCCAAATCATTGACTGGATAATTGTCCTTGTGCAACTTCAACTGTCTAGAAGCATATGCGATCACATGCCCATTCTGAGTCAGGACACAACCTAACCCCTGAAGAGAAGCATCCGTGTAAACCACATACCCTCCAGATCCTGACGGTAATGCCAGCACTGGCGCAGAAGTCAACCGTCGTCGAAGTTCACAAAAATTCTCCTCACACTCTGAGGACCACTCGAAATCAACACCCTTGCGGGTAAGCTGCGTCAATGGTCGAGCTAACTGAGAGAATTTCAGAATAAAACGACGATAATATCCTGCTAGACCCAGAAAACTACGGATCTCAGCAACTGTCGTCGAACGCGACCAATTAAGCACAGCGTCAATCTTTCTTGGATCAACAAAAATCCCCTCCCTGGATATGATATGGCCAAGAAAGACCACTCGATCCATCTAGAACTCACAGTTGCTCAGTTTGGCGTACAACTGCTCATCCCGAAGAGTCTGCATTTACAACCGCAAGTGAGAAACATGCTCGTCCGCATTATGCGAATACACCAGAATGTCTTCAATGAAGACCACGACAAAAATGTCCAAGTACTCCCTGAAGACACGGTTCATCAGATCCATAAACATAGCCGGCGCATTAGTCAAACCAAATGGCATCACTAGAAACTCGTAATGTCCATAGCGCGTGCAAAATGCAGTCTTGGCTACGTCCTGATCTCGAACTCTCATCTGATGATACCCAGACCTCAAGTCGATCTTGGAGTAAACCAAAGTACACTGCAGCTGATCAAACAAGTCATTTATACAAGGCAAAGGATACTTGTTCTTCACAGTAACTCGGTTCAACTGACGATAGTCAATGCATAGCAGCATAGACTCATCCTTCTTCTTCACGAAAAGAACAGGAGCTCCCAAAGGAGATACACTAGGACGGATGTATCCCTTGTACAAAAGGTCCTGTAACTGATTCTTCAACTCTCGCATCTCTGACGGAGCCAGAAGATACGGTGCTCGAGAAATAGGCGAAGTACCCGGCATCAACTCTATGCCAAACTCGACTTCCCTAGCAGGAGGAAAACCCGGAATCTCATCTAGAAATACATCTGGGAATTCATCCACAACAGGAATTCTATCTATCCCAACGCTCTCAGCAGACAAATCAACTGCATAGATAATTCAGCCTTCCCCGCCAGACTCTAGAGCTCGACAGGCTCTCAACGCTGATACCAAAGGCATCGGGGGTCGCGCTCCCTCACCATAGAAAAACCAGCTATCACTCCCATCCGGATGAAAGCATAATAATCTCTGATAGCAGTCCACGAAATCTCGATAGGTAGTCAGCATGTATATCCCCAGAATACAATCGAAGTCATCCATCGCAAGAACCATGAGATTCGCTATGTTCCCTTCGAACTCTAAAGGGCAACCCATCACTAGAAGCTTAGCCAAAGCAGATTGGCCCATCGGAGTAGAAACAGAAACTACTACGTCTAGTGCAATGCATGGTAACTTATGCCTCTTAACAAAACGTGCAGAAATGAAGGAATGAGATGCACCAGTATCAATAAGTACAAGAGCAGGTATGCCATATAACAGAAATGTAACTGCGATGACTGTTGGAGAACGCGGCGTTCAGATCAATTATGATTGATACCCGGTGCAGCGGAAGTTTAAAAATTTTTGTATGGAACGATTCCATAATGGGTATCAACCTTACGATTAAATTGTGTGTGTAAAAATTAAATAACAATTATAAAATTTTTACCTTTAATCTCGAATCGAGATTTTGGACACCAACATATTTCTCTGCTCTTGTTGTATATCCCTGGAACTGATGGACGAACTGTTCTTCAATCAGGTCCACGAACGGATATTTAATCCCTCTGATAGATTGCACTAGAAAATCTATCAGAAGTTTTCTACGAAGAGATTAACGAATTTGATCCGTTAAACCAGACTGTAATTCAAAATCACAGGCTGGATTTTTCTCGAGTAGAGAGAGAAGGGGGGGACGGCCACCTTTAAAAAAATAGACTAGGGTTTTCGAAAAATCCTTGTGACCTATTGTGTGTAATTTCTGTACTGCAATAACTTATTTATAATGTATGCCACTAACAGCTTAGGGCCCATTAGTCATAAGTTCAAGCCCGACAAGCAAAGCCCGCATGTTCAGAAATTAATATAAAATTCATCGTGACTCCGATTGATAAACCGATTTCACCAATGTGCACAGAAACCATTTCTGCACCTTTTAAAGTCAAGATAAATTTTTCTGAATCCGAATTCAGTGATTTCCAAAAATGGCCATCCCTATGTCATTTTAGGAAATCTTACTCCTCTAATCTTAAATAAGAAGTCCAAATTCTTCGTTCATTAAATTTAACTCTTTAAATTTAACTATCTCAACGGGGATTAAAAAATCCATTACACTGTGTGACCCTCAATGGTTCAGGGATACAGCTAGCCGTGGGCTCACAACTCCTTGTGACTCGGAACAACAATTTCCGACTTGCCCATCGAATCATGGTATGAGCGCCTAGCAACATCGCCCCATGATTCCCTAGGTATCACTGATAGTGCCTACAAGAACCAGTAGATTTTGGTTAGCGTACAGTACGGTCCCTTCATCCATGTATCCCGATCGAATCAACAACCATTGGTATATCGAGAGTCGCTCGAGATTCGATAACTATGCAATACATCTTGAAGATCAAATAGTGACATCGCATTTGTTACTAAGAAACCATTTCTTAAATCACATCATGTACTCTGGCCAGAGATTCGTCACACTAATATCTCCTCAGATCGCATAGGATATCCACACTCACAAGTATGTGGTGAATCCTTGACAACAAAGCATCGACTCCTATATGTGTTGTAAATGTACCCAATCCCGACACCTGATGACCCCAATAGAGTCGGTAAACGAGTCAAAGCACAGTACTAGCATATAGAGTCTCAATGATATCTCAAGTAGTAAGGACTAATGGTGTACAACCAAAACCGCGGACTTTATCCACTCGATAAGTGATAACCACTTGGAAAGTCCGGATAGGGTAGTTCGATAATTCATCATATGAATATCCATTTGCATGCTTCGAACATCTCTATGTTTCTTACCAATGAAACGTGGTACTCTGCATCGCAAATGCTAGTCTCAAAACTCGAGCGATCCTTATCCTTATTATCGGACGGCTCAATCGACTAGGAACAGTTTAGAATATACAGTGACTATAAGATGTGTTTCATGATAGACATCTCCATGTTCTACCACATCTTACATACACTATAGTATATTCAAGGTCTTTATCAAAACAACAATAGTATATCACAATATCACAATATGAAGAAAGACAAAGTCATTGCCATTAATAAAAGTGTAAATAATATTAAACAAAAGATTGTTTATACAAAGAGTCATCAAAGCCCTTAGCCACAAGTTGGCTCACTGGGCACCCAGTGAAAGAGTGGGTGCCCAGTGAGCCAACTTGTGGCTATGGGCTTTGATGACTCTTTGTATAAACAATCTTTTGTTTAATATTATTTACACTTTTATTAATGGCAATGACTTTATATTACTTCATATTGTTATATTGTGATATACTATTGTTGTTTTGATAAAGACCTTGAATATACTATAGTGTATGTAAGATGTGGTAGAACATGGGGATGTCTATCATGAAATACATCTTATAGTCACTGTATGTTCTAAACTGTTCCTAGTCGATTGAGCCGTCCGATAATAAGGATAAGGATCGCTCGAGTTTGAGACTAGCATTTGCGATGCGGAGTACCACGTTTCATTGGTAGGGAACATGGAGATGTTCGAAGCATGCAAATGGATATTCATAGGATGAATAATCGAACAACCCTATCCGGACTTTCCAAGTGGTTATCACTTATCGAGTGGATGAAGTCCGCGGTTTTGGTTGTACACCATTAGTCCTTACTACTTGAAACATCATGGAGACTCTATATGCTAGTACTGTGCTTTGACTCGTTTACCGACTCTGAGGGGGTCATCAGGTGTCGAGATTGGGTACAGTTACAACACATATAGGAGTCGATGCATTGTTGTCAAGGATTCACCACATACTTGCGAGTGTGGATATCCTATGCGATCTGAGGAGATATTAGTGTGACGAATCTCTGGCCAGAGTACTTGATGTGATTTAAGAAATGGTTTCTTAGTAGCACATGCGATGTCACTAATTTGATCTTCAAGATGTATTGCATAGTTATCGAATCTTGAGCGACTCTCGATATACCAATGGTTGTTGATTCGATCGGGATATATGGATGAAGGGACCGTACTGTACGCTAACCAAAATCTACTGGTTCTTGTAGGCACTATCAGTGATACCTAGGGAATCATGGGGCGATGTTGCTAGGCGCTTTACCATGATTCGTTGGGCAAGTCAGAAATCGTTGTTCCGAGTCACAAGGAGTTGTGAGCCCACGGCTAGCTGTATCCCTGAACCATTGAGGGTCACACAGTGTAATGGAGTTTTAATCCCCGTTGAGATAGTTAAATTTAAAGAGTTAAATTTAATGAATAAAGAAGTTGGACTTCTTAAATAAGAGTAAGAGAGTAGGATTTCCTAAAATGACATAGGGATGTACATTTTTGGAAATCACTGAATTCGGATTCAGGAAAATTTATCTTGACTTTAAAATGTGCAGAAATGGTTTCTGTGCACATTGGTAAAATCGGTTTATCAATCGGAGTCACGATGAATTTTATATTAATTTCTGAACATGCGGGCTTTGCTTGTTGGGCCTCAACTTATGACTAATGGGCCCTAAGCTGTTAGTGTCCTGCATTATAAATAAGTTATTGCAGTACAGAAATTACATACAACAGGTCATTATTTTGAGAGCAGAATTTTCGAAACCCTAGCCCCTTTCACTCTCACAATTCGGCCGCCCCTCCTTGCTCTGTCAGAGAATTTCCGGTCTGTGATTTTTAATTGCAGTCAGGAATAACGAATCAGATTCGTTTAATCTCTTCGCAGAAAACTTCTGATAGATTTTCTAGTGCAATCTATCAGAGGGATTTAAACCCCATTCGTGGACCTGATTGAAGAAGCGTTCGATCATCAGTTCCAGGGAGATACAAGAAGCGCAGAGAAATCTGTGTGGTGTCCATAAATCTCAATTCGAGATTGAAGGTAAAATTTAATTAATTGTTATTTGAATTTTACACACACAATATAATTTAATCGTTGAATGGTTGATACCCACACCATGGAATTGTTCCATGATAAAATTTTTAAACTTCCGCTGCACCGGGTATCAATCGTGATTGATCTGGGAACACGCCAGTTTTCCAACAGTGGTATCAGAGCCAGGTTGCTCAGATCAAACGATTAAATTAATCGATTGTACAAAAATTTTTGAGTCTCGGTTTTTGAAACAAAATAAATATTTTTAAATAAAAAAAAAAAAAAAATTTTTTCGGGGCAAAACCCGGGCAGCGATTGGATCGCTGCCCGGTGGGGCAGCAATTGTTGCTGCCCCGTGCGCCGCCCCGTCGCCAGGGCAGCGCTCGGCGCTGCCCAGCGCAGCGCTGGGCGCTGCCCAGGGCGGCGCACGGCGCCGCCCATGGGCGACGCTCGGCACCGCCCAGGGCAGCAACTGTTGCTGCCCTAAAGGGGCAGCCGGGCTGCCCCGGCCTGCGCCCACGGGTGCGGGCCGGCCCGGGAGTGTCCCGGGCGGCCCGCGGGAAAAATTAAATTTTTTATTTAAAATTAATTTTAATGTGTTAAAATTTTATTTTTGGTCCGGTCAAAAATTGTTTTTGATTGGTTCACGAGATTTCGGATCGAATTGTTCGAGTCCGTAAAATTTAAAATTGATTTTTGGATAAATTTGAATTTTTGGAAAATTTTAATATTTTGTCCTTAAATTGAATTTTGAAATCAATTATTTTGGTACAATTGATGATAAGATTTGATCTTATGATATATTAAGTAAAATATGATTTTATCTATAAAATTGGATTTTGTAGATAAAATATGATTTTATTTGATAAAGAGATAAAATATGATTTTATATGTGAAATGAGATTTTATATATAAAATATGATTTTATCTTGTTTAAATTTGAATTGCCACTGCATGTTATCCAATAAATTAATTTTGAATTAAAAGTTATTGGATAAGGATGATCGATTGCCATGACCAATTTTGTAGGTGTATGTTAGGAATTTACATTTTGTTTTATTGTTGTTGGTTTTATTAATGGGTCTGGTTTATGGCCCAATATGAATGTCATATGTTATAAAAGTGGGCTTGGTTTATGGCCCGTTCCCACCCCTAAAAATGTATCCCCTACTTGTCATTGTTATTTATTGTAAATACATTAGATTTAGTGGGAGATCAAGATTTGAAGATGGTGGGCCCAGCAGACAATAAAGACAGAAGAAATGTAAATTGGAAGCACATGTAATAGGATTGCATTGCATACTGCATATTACCTAGGATTGGACTAAGACTCGTGATTGGAAACCACGGGTCAATTAGAAATGGAATCGATCATCCTATATAATATATGATATTATGATTGTATGCATGTTTTAGACATAATTGCGTGAATCCGGCAAGCATGCAATAATTTGAAATTGATGAGACAAATTTTTATAATTAAAAATCCCTCATTTTAAATATGATTTAAAATTGATATCAAGATAAATAAAGGAAATTTAAATTTGTTTAAATATTCCTACCTTCCATCAACGATCAATGTATGTGATGCTACCCGCGGATACGGTCCGGCTCATATTATTGGGGGGGCCCGTCCGTCGGAAAGCTGTACATTGGATCGACAAATGTTGTAAGTTGGGTGGAACTCCCATGGGATCGGCTCATATTGGGGGATCCACATGGCGACCGTCCATCACAACTTAATATTGATGGGTCATCTTGACATGTCACTTTAAACGGCGTCATATTATTGGGCCCTTATTGGACATGAGGTAAATACATGGGGGTTGCTTTGGAAGCAATTGGGCTCTACCTTTTGAGAATTATGGTTGGCTGATATTATTCGGGACCATAAGTTTGTCAATTGGACTCCATGTTCTCACTAAGGAAAAGTTTCCCGTTTTCACTAGAGGGTGGTGAAATCGTTAAAATAGTGGGAGTGAGATTCATAAAATTAAATTCGCCTATTTTATGTCTTAGTAAATTATTTAAACAATCATTGATATATGTTTGTTTTTCTTTTCAGTATTTCATATGATGAATTCGCGTAATCCTTTATTCTCGATCCTCGAACAAAACAAGTTGACTGGCGCCAACTATACGGAATGGTTCCGGAAGTTGAAGATTGTCTTGACTTCGGAGAAAATGCTCTACGTGTTAGAGAAAGCACCTCCGAAGGAAGCACCAGCTGATGTAAGTCCGGAGGAATTGGCCAAACTTGATGCATGGTGGGACCATGACATCAAGACCAAATGCTATATGCAAGCCTCGATGTCTGATGAACTCCAGAGGCGATTTGAGGACACCGTGAATGCTGCTGACATTCACGCTCAACTCAAGGAACTTTTTGGGGCTCAATCGAGGGCTGAAAGGTTCGCTACTGTGAAGGAGCTAATGACGTGTCGCATGCGTGAAGGGACTTCGGTCCGTGATCATGGGGTACGAGTGATTTGGCTCATACAGAAGTTAGCGACCCTAGATTTGGTGTTGGAGCATGAACTCAATGTGGATTTACTGCTTCTGTCTCTTCCTTCTTCGTTTGACGGATTTGTGGTAAATTTTAATATGAACAAGATAGAGGCCACCCTTGAAGAGATGGTCAATATGCTTGTGACATATGAATCCACACTAAAGAAGGATAAACCAGCTTTCTTGGTGGGCTCCTCATCTTCTACTAAGAAGGGGCCAAGTACGAAGGGCAAGAAACGTTCTGCCCCACCCAAGAAAGTCGAGCCCGAGAAGAAGCACAAGACAAAGGCTTCAAACAATGGAAAATCCAAGGATGTTTGCCATTACTGCAAGAAGCCCGGTCATTGGAAGCGCAACTGCAAGGAATATCTAGAGCAGTTGGGAACTGCAAAGGGTATGTTCTATATTGAAATAAACATTTCACTTAATACTACTTCTTGGGTATTGGATACCGGATGTGGATCTCACATTTGCAATGATTTGCAGGTGATGACAAGAAGTCGCAGGCTTAGAATGGGTGAGACCCAGCTGAGGCTCGGGAATGGTTCCAGAGTTGAAGCTACAGCCATTGAAGATGTTTGTTTAATTTTGCAGAACGGTTTTAAGTTATTTTTAAGAGATGTTTTATTTGTTCCGGATTTAATTAAAAACATTATTTCTGTTTCTATGCTAGATAGAGATGGTTATTCTTGCAATTTTGTGAATGGGATTTGCAATATTTACAAGAATGAATGTTTGATTGGAAATGGACAACTTGAAAACGATCTATACAACTTAAAACTAAAAGACGTTCCAATAAATTATGTTGATAAACCGGCGACAACAAACAAAAGGAAAATCGATAGTCAAAACCCGGCAAACCTTTGGCACGCTAGACTAGGTCATATTTCCTCAAGGAGGATGAACAAGCTAGTGGGAGAGGGCATGTTTGATATGTCTGATATTAACTCTCTACCTACTTGTGAATCCTGCCTAAAAGGGAAAATGACTAAATCTCCTTTTAAGGGGAAACCTGAGCGTAGTCAAAATCTGTTGGATTTGATCCATACAGATGTTTGTGGTCCATTTAGAGTTGGGACTCAACATGGCCACACCTACTTCATTACCTTTACTGATGATTATTCAAGGTATGGGTATTTATATTTAATGAAATATAAGTATGAAGCATTTGAAAAGTTCAAAGAATTCAAGGCTGAAGTAGAAAATAAGCTAGGTAAAAGTATTAAAGCACTTCGATCGGATCGAGGTGGAGAATACTTAAGTACCGTTTTTTGGACTATCTAAAAGAGAATGGGATTCTCTCTCAGTGGACTCCTCCTATGACACCACAGCTTAATGGTGTATCGGAGCGTCGTAATCGAACTTTGTTGGACATGGTTCGATCCATGATGAGCTTCACTGAGCTTCCACCTTCGTTTTGGTGGCTATGCGCTTGAAACGGCGGTATTGTTGTTGAACAACGTCCACACTAAAGCAGTGGACAAAACAGCATACGAGTTATGGAATGGCAAAGCTCCTAAGTATTCGTACTTAAGGATTTGGGGATGTCCTGCTTACGTGAAGCAGACAGTGGGAGATAAGTTGGATAGTCGATCCAGCTTATGTTATTTTGTAGGGTATTCGAAGAATTCAATCGGATATTATTTCTATTATCCTGCTGAAACAAAGGTGTTTGTTTCTAGGAATGCCACCTTCTTGGAGAAGGAGTTCTTATTGGATAAGAAAGGCGAGATGATGGAACTCGAAGAAGTTCGAGAAGAACCCGAAATACAAAATAACGATCCTACGCCTCAGGAACCATTACTGGACACGCCTGAACCTAGAAGATCCGAGAGGACTTCTAGACCTCCTGTTCGATATGGTCTTCTTCTTGAAGGGGATCAAGATGAACCCGACATTGGATGTGATCCAAGAAACTTCAAGGAAGCAATTTCTGATGAGGATTCAAATTTATGGCTTGAAGCTATGCAGTCTGAATTGGATTCAATGCATACAAACCAAGTTTGGTCTTTAGTAGATCCTCCTGATGGAATTGTTCCAATAGGGTGTAAATGGATCTACAAGAGAAAGCTTGGGCCTGATGGTAAGGTATTGACCTACAAGGCGCGATTGGTGGCGAAAGGTTACACTCAAAGACAAGGAGTTGACTATGATGAAACCTTTTCACCAGTTGCAATGTTCAAGTCCATAAGAATCCTTATTGCCATAGCTGCATGGTATGACTATGAGATATGGCAAATGGATGTGAAGACTGCTTTTCTTAATGGAGACATTAAGGAAGAAATCTATATGAAGCAGCCAGAGGGGTTCACATCCATGGGAAGCGAGCATAAGGTATGCAAGATTCAGAGATCAATATATGGTCTAAAACAAGCATCAAGAAGTTGGAACCAGAAATTTGATGAAACAATAAAAGATTTTGGTTTCATCAAGAACCCGGAGGAACCATGCGTGTACAAGAAAGTAGTTAAGGATGCTGTGACATTCTTAGTACTTTATGTTGATGACATCCTACTCATTGGGAATGATGTAGGGATGTTGCAGTCAACAAAGATATGGTTATCAGGTAGATTCTCGATGAAGGATTTGGGTGAGGCATCCTACATTCTTGGGATACAGATCTATAGAGATAGATCTAAGAGAATGATAGGACTCACTCAATCAACCTACATCGACACCATATTGAAACGGTTTTCAATGGATGGGTCCAAGAGAGAACATCTACCCATGTGTCATGGAGTTTCTCTATCCAAGTCTATGTGTCCCAATACTGATGAAGAGATAGAGAATATGACACATGTACCATATGCGTCAGCTATAGGTAGTATCATGTATGGGATGATATCTACCAGACCGGATATAGCATTTGCTCTGAGTGTCACGAGCAGATATCAAGCTAATCCTGGTCAAATGCATTGGAAAGCCGTGAAGGACATTCTTAAGTACTTACGAAGGACTAAGAATATGTTCATGGTATATGGAGGACGAGATCTGAAATTGGAAGGCTATATCGACTCTAGCTTCCAAAGTGACGTGGATGACTCGAAGTCAACCTCTGGAATGCTCAATGGCGGTGCTGTCTCTTGGAAGAGTTCCAAGCAGGACACCACAGCGGATTCCACCACTGAAGCTGAATACATTGCAGCATCAGCTGCTGCTAAAGAGGCCGTTTGGATGAGGAAGTTCGTCCAAGAGTTGGGCGTCATTCCTGAATTTGTTGGTCCAGTCCCGGTGTACTGTGACAACACGGGTGCCGTTGCTCAAGCAAAGGAACCAAGGTCTCATCAAAGATCCAAACACGTACTGAGGAAATACCACATCATCCGGGAGATTGTGGAAAGAGGAGACATCACTGTCGAACGAGTGGCCTCTGCAGACAATATCGCTGATCCACTTACTAAGCCCTTGCCAGGACCATTGTTTGACAAACATCGCGAAGCAATGGGTCTACGTAGTATGACTAGTTGGCTATAGGGCAAGTGGGAGATTGAAAGAGTGGGTGCCCAGTGAGCCAACTTGTGGCTATGGGCTTTGATGACTCTTTGTATAAACAATCTTTTGTTTAATATTATTTACACTTTTATTAATGGCAATGACTTTATATTACTTCATATTGTTATATTGTGATATACTATTGTTGTTTTGATAAAGACCTTGAATATACTATAGTGTATGTAAGATGTGGTAGAACATGGGGATGTCTATCATGAAATACATCTTATAGTCACTGTATGTTCTAAACTGTTCCTAGTCGATTGAGCCATCCGATAATAAGGATAAGGATCGCTCGAGTTTGAGACTAGCATTTGCGATGCGGAGTACCACGTTTCATTGGTAGGGAACATGGAGATGTTCGAAGCATGCAAATGGATATTCATAGGATGAATAATCGAACAACCCTATCCGGACTTTCCAAGTGGTTATCACTTATCGAGTGGATGAAGTCCGCGGTTTTGGTTGTACACCATTAGTCCTTACTACTTGAAACATCATGGAGACTCTATATGCTAGTACTGTGCTTTGACTCGTTTACCGACTCTGAGGGGGTCATCAGGTGTCGAGATTGGGTACAGTTACAACACATATAGGAGTCGATGCATTGTTGTCAAGGATTCACCACATACTTGCGAGTGTGGATATCCTATGCGATCTGAGGAGATATTAGTGTGACGAATCTCTGGCCAGAGTACTTGATGTGATTTAAGAAATGGTTTCTTAGTAGCACATGCGATGTCACTAATTTGATCTTCAAGATGTATTGCATAGTTATCGAATCTTGAGCGACTCTCGATATACCAATGGTTGTTGATTCGATCGGGATATATGGATGAAGGGACCGTACTGTACGCTAACCAAAATCTACTGGTTCTTGTAGGCACTATCAGTGATACCTAGGGAATCATGGGGCGATGTTGCTAGGCGCTTTACCATGATTCGTTGGGCAAGTCAGAAATCGTTGTTCCGAGTCACAAGGAGTTGTGAGCCCACGGCTAGCTGTATCCCTGAACCATTGAGGGTCACACAGTGTAATGGAGTTTTAATCCCCGTTGAGATAGTTAAATTTAAAGAGTTAAATTTAATGAATAAAGAAGTTGGACTTCTTAAATAAGAGTAAGAGAGTAGGATTTCCTAAAATGACATAGGGATGTACATTTTTGGAAATCACTGAATTCGGATTCAGGAAAATTTATCTTGACTTTAAAATGTGCAGAAATGGTTTCTGTGCACATTGGTAAAATCGGTTTATCAATCGGAGTCACGATGAATTTTATATTAATTTCTGAACATGCGGGCTTTGCTTGTCGGGCCTCAACTTATGACTAATGGGCCCTAAGCTGTTAGTGTCCTGCATTATAAATAAGTTATTGCAGTACAGAAATTACATACAACAGGTCATTATTTTGAGAGCAGAATTTTCGAAACCCTAGCCCCTTTCACTCTCACAATTCGGCCGCCCCTCCTTGCTCTGTCAGAGAATTTCCGGTCTGTGATTTTTAATTGCAGTCAGGAATAACGAATCAGATTCGTTTAATCTCTTCGCAGAAAACTTCTGATAGATTTTCTAGTGCAATCTATCAGAGGGATTTAAACCCCATTCGTGGACCTGATTGAAGAAGCGTTCGATCATCAGTTCCAGGGAGATACAAGAAGCGCAGAGAAATCTGTGTGGTGTCCATAAATCTCAATTCGAGATTGAAGGTAAAATTTAATTAATTGTTATTTGAATTTTACACACACAATATAATTTAATCGTTGAATGGTTGATACCCACACCATGGAATTGTTCCATGATAAAATTTTTAAACTTCCGCTGCACCGGGTATCAATCGTGATTGATCTGGGAACACGCCAGTTTTCCAACAGTGGTATCAGAGTCAGGTTGCTCAGATCAAACGATTAAATTAATCGATTGTACAAAAATTTTTGAGTCTCGGTTTTTGAAACAAAATAAATATTTTTAAATAAAAAAAAAAAAAAAAAAATTTTCGGGGCAAAACCCGGGCAGCGATTGGATCGCTGCCCGGTGGGGCAGCAATTGTTGCTGCCCCGGGCGGCGCACGGCGTCGCCAGGGCAGCGCTCGGCGCTGCCCAGCGCAGCGCTGGGCGCTGCCCAGGGCAGCAACTGTTGCTGCCCTAAAGGGGCAGCCGGGCTGCCCCGGCCTGCGCCCACGGGTGCGGGCCGGCCCGGGAGTGTCCCGGGCGACCCGCGGGAAAAATTAAATTTTTTATTTAAAATTAATTTTAATGTGTTAAAATTTTATTTTTGGTCCGGTCAAAAATTGTTTTTGATTGGTTCACGAGATTTCGGATCGAATTGTTCGAGTCCGTAAAATTTAAAATTGATTTTTGGATAAATTTGAATTTTTGGAAAATTTTAATATTTTGTCCTTAAATTGAATTTTGAAATCAATTATTTTGGTACAATTGATGATAAGATTTGATCTTATGATATATTAAGTAAAATATGATTTTATCTATAAAATTGGATTTTGTAGATAAAATATGATTTTATTTGATAAAGAGATAAAATATGATATTATATGTGAAATGAGATTTTATATGTAAAATATGATTTTATCTTGTTTAAATTTGAATTGCCACTGCATGTTATCCAATAAATTAATTTTGAATTAAAAGTTATTGGATAAGGATGATCGATTGCCATGACCAATTTTGTAGGTGTATGTTAGGAATTTACATTTTGTTTTATTGTTGTTGGTTTTATTAATGGGCCTGGTTTATGGCCCAATATGAATGTCATATGTAATAAAAGTGGGCTTGGTTTATGGCCCGTTCCCACCCCTAAAAATGTATCCCCTACTTGTCATTGTTATTTATTGTAAATACATTAGATTTAGTGGGAGATCAAGATTTGAAGATGGTGGGCCCAGCAGACAATAAAGACAGAAGAAATGTAAATTGGAAGCACATGTAATAGGATTGCATTGCATACTGCATATTACCTAGGATTGGACTAAGACTCGTGATTGGCAACCACGGGTCAATTAGAAATGGAATCGATCATCCTATATAATATATGATATTATGATTGTATGCATGTTTTAGACATAATTGCGTGAATCCGGCAAGCATGCAATAATTTGAAATTGATGAGACAAATTTTTATAATTAAAAATCCCTCATTTTAAATATGATTTAAAATTGATATCAAGATAAATAAAGGAAATTTAAATTTGTTTAAATATTCCTACCTTCCATCAACGATCAATGTATGTGATGCTACCCGCGGATACGGTCCGGCTCATATTATTGGGGGGGCCCGTCCGTCGGAAAGCTGTACATTGGATCGACAAATGTTGTAAGTTGGGTGGAACTCCCATGGGATCGGCTCATATTATTGGGGGATCCACATGGCGACCGTCCATCACAACTTAATATTGATGGGTCATCTTGACATGTCACTTTAAACGGCGTCATATTATTGGGCCCTTATTGGACATGAGGTAAATACATGGGGGTTGCTTTGGAAGCAATTGGGCTCTACCTTTTGAGAATTATGGTTGGCTGATATTATTCGGGACCATAAGTTTGTCAATTGGACTCCATGTTCTCACTAAGGAAAAGTTTCCCGTTTTCACTAGAGGGTGGTGAAATCGTTAAAATAGTGGGAGTGAGATTCATAAAATTAAATTCGCCTATTTTATGTCTTAGTAAATTATTTAAACAATCATTGATATATGTTTGTTTTTCTTTTCAGTATTTCATATGATGAATTCGCGTAATCCTTTATTCTCGATCCTCGAACAAAACAAGTTGACTGGCGCCAACTATACGGAATGGTTCCGGAAGTTGAAGATTGTCTTGACTTCGGAGAAAATGCTCTACGTGTTAGAGAAAGCACCTCCGAAGGAAGCACCAGCTGATGTAAGTCCGGAGGAATTGGCCAAACTTGATGCATGGTGGGACCATGACATCAAGACCAAATGCTATATGCAAGCCTCGATGTCTGATGAACTCCAGAGGCGATTTGAGGACACCGTGAATGCTGCTGACATTCACGCTCAACTCAAGGAACTTTTTGGGGCTCAATCGAGGGCTGAAAGGTTCGCTACTGTGAAGGAGCTAATGACGTGTCGCATGCGTGAAGGGACTTCGGTCCGTGATCATGGGGTACGAGTGATTTGGCTCATACAGAAGTTAGCGACCCTAGATTTGGTGTTGGAGCATGAACTCAATGTGGATTTACTGCTTCTGTCTCTTCCTTCTTCGTTTGACGGATTTGTGGTAAATTTTAATATGAACAAGATAGAGGCCACCCTTGAAGAGATGGTCAATATGCTTGTGACATATGAATCCACACTAAAGAAGGATAAACCAGCTTTCTTGGTGGGCTCCTCATCTTCTACTAAGAAGGGGCCAAGTACGAAGGGCAAGAAACGTTCTGCCCCACCCAAGAAAGTCGAGCCCGAGAAGAAGCACAAGACAAAGGCTTCAAACAATGGAAAATCCAAGGATGTTTGCCATTACTGCAAGAAGCCCGGTCATTGGAAGCGCAACTGCAAGGAATATCTAGAGCAGTTGGGAACTGCAAAGGGTATGTTCTATATTGAAATAAACATTTCACTTAATACTACTTCTTGGGTATTGGATACCGGATGTGGATCTCACATTTGCAATGATTTGCAGGTGATGACAAGAAGTCGCAGGCTTAGAATGGGTGAGACCCAGCTGAGGCTCGGGAATGGTTCCAGAGTTGAAGCTACAGCCATTGAAGATGTTTGTTTAATTTTGCAGAACGGTTTTAAGTTATTTTTAAGAGATGTTTTATTTGTTCCGGATTTAATTAAAAACATTATTTCTGTTTCTATGCTAGATAGAGATGGTTATTCTTGCAATTTTGTGAATGGGATTTGCAATATTTACAAGAATGAATGTTTGATTGGAAATGGACAACTTGAAAACGATCTATACAACTTAAAACTAAAAGACGTTCCAATAAATTATGTTGATAAACCGGCGACAACAAACAAAAGGAAAATCGATAGTCAAAACCCGGCAAACCTTTGGCACGCTAGACTAGGTCATATTTCCTCAAGGAGGATGAACAAGCTAGTGGGAGAGGGCATGTTTGATATGTCTGATATTAACTCTCTACCTACTTGTGAATCCTGCCTAAAAGGGAAAATGACTAAATCTCCTTTTAAGGGGAAACCTGAGCGTAGTCAAAATCTGTTGGATTTGATCCATACAGATGTTTGTGGTCCATTTAGAGTTGGGACTCAACATGGCCACACCTACTTCATTACCTTTACTGATGATTATTCAAGGTATGGGTATTTATATTTAATGAAATATAAGTATGAAGCATTTGAAAAGTTCAAAGAATTCAAGGCTGAAGTAGAAAATAAGCTAGGTAAAAGTATTAAAGCACTTCGATCGGATCGAGGTGGAGAATACTTAAGTACCGTTTTTTGGACTATCTAAAAGAGAATGGGATTCTCTCTCAGTGGACTCCTCCTATGACACCACAGCTTAATGGTGTATCGGAGCGTCGTAATCGAACTTTGTTGGACATGGTTCGATCCATGATGAGCTTCACTGAGCTTCCACCTTCGTTTTGGTGGCTATGCGCTTGAAACGGCGGTATTGTTGTTGAACAACGTCCACACTAAAGCAGTGGACAAAACAGCATACGAGTTATGGAATGGCAAAGCTCCTAAGTATTCGTACTTAAGGATTTGGGGATGTCCTGCTTACGTGAAGCAGACAGTGGGAGATAAGTTGGATAGTCGATCCAGCTTATGTTATTTTGTAGGGTATTCGAAGAATTCAATCGGATATTATTTCTATTATCCTGCTGAAACAAAGGTGTTTGTTTCTAGGAATGCCACCTTCTTGGAGAAGGAGTTCTTATTGGATAAGAAAGGCGAGATGATGGAACTCGAAGAAGTTCGAGAAGAACCCGAAATACAAAATAACGATCCTACGCCTCAGGAACCATTACTGGACACGCCTGAACCTAGAAGATCCGAGAGGACTTCTAGACCTCCTGTTCGATATGGTCTTCTTCTTGAAGGGGATCAAGATGAACCCGACATTGGATGTGATCCAAGAAACTTCAAGGAAGCAATTTCTGATGAGGATTCAAATTTATGGCTTGAAGCTATGCAGTCTGAATTGGATTCAATGCATACAAACCAAGTTTGGTCTTTAGTAGATCCTCCTGATGGAATTGTTCCAATAGGGTGTAAATGGATCTACAAGAGAAAGCTTGGGCCTGATGGTAAGGTATTGACCTACAAGGCGCGATTGGTGGCGAAAGGTTACACTCAAAGACAAGGAGTTGACTATGATGAAACCTTTTCACCAGTTGCAATGTTCAATTCCATAAGAATCCTTATTGCCATAGCTGCATGGTATGACTATGAGATATGGCAAATGGATGTGAAGACTGCTTTTCTTAATGGAGACATTAAGGAAGAAATCTATATGAAGCAGCCAGAGGGGTTCACATCCATGGGAAGCGAGCATAAGGTATGCAAGCTTCAGAGATCAATATATGGTCTAAAACAAGCATCAAGAAGTTGGAACCAGAAATTTGATGAAACAATAAAAGATTTTGGTTTCATCAAGAACCCGGAGGAACCATGCGTGTACAAGAAAGTAGTTAAGGATGCTGTGACATTCTTAGTACTTTATGTTGATGACATCCTACTCATTGGGAATGATGTAGGGATGTTGCAGTCAACAAAGATATGGTTATCAGGTAGATTCTCGATGAAGGATTTGGGTGAGGCATCCTACATTCTTGGGATACAGATCTATAGAGATAGATCTAAGAGAATGATAGGACTCACTCAATCAACCTACATCGACACCATATTGAAACGG
Source organism: Henckelia pumila (assembly GCF_033568475.1). Classification (NCBI taxonomy): domain Eukaryota; kingdom Viridiplantae; phylum Streptophyta; class Magnoliopsida; order Lamiales; family Gesneriaceae; genus Henckelia; species Henckelia pumila. Next base: position 199,895,419 of record NC_133121.1, read on the forward strand.
TTTTCAATGGATGGGTCCAAGAGAGGACATCTACCCATGTGTCATGGAGTTTCTCTATCCAAGTCTATGTGTCCCAATACTGATGAAGAGATAGAGAATATGACACATGTACCATATGCGTCAGCTATAGGTAGTATCATGTATGGGATGATATCTACCAGACCGGATATAGCATTTGCTCTGAGTGTCACGAGCAGATATCAAGCTAATCCTGGTCAAATGCATTGGAAAGCCGTGAAGGACATTCTTAAGTACTTACGAAGGACTAAGAATATGTTCATGGTATATGGAGGACGAGATCTGAAATTGGAAGGCTATATCGACTCTAGCTTCCAAAGTGACGTGGATGACTCGAAGTCAACCTCTGGAATGCTCAATGGCGGTGCTGTCTCTTGGAAGAGTTCCAAGCAGGACACCACAGCGGATTCCACCACTGAAGCTGAATACATTGCAGCATCAGCTGCTGCTAAAGAGGCCGTTTGGATGAGGAAGTTCGTCCAAGAGTTGGGCGTCATTCCTGAATTTGTTGGTCCAGTCCCGGTGTACTGTGACAACACGGGTTCCATTGCTCAAGAAAAGGAACCAAGGTCTCATCAAAGATCCAAACACGTACTGAGGAAATACCACATCATCCGGGAGATTGTGGAAAGAGGAGACATCACTGTCGAACGAGTGGCCTCTGCAGACAATATCGCTGATCCACTTACTAAGCCCTTGCCAGGACCATTGTTTGACAAACATCGCGAAGCAATGGGTCTACGTAGTATGACTAGTTGGCTATAGGGCAAGTGGGAGATTGAAAGAGTGGGTGCCCAGTGAGCCAACTTGTGGCTATGGGCTTTGATGACTCTTTGTATAAACAATCTTTTGTTTAATATTATTTACACTTTTATTAATGGCAATGACTTTATATTACTTCATATTGTTATATTGTGATATACTATTGTTGTTTTGATAAAGACCTTGAATATACTATAGTGTATGTAAGATGTGGTAGAACATGGGGATGTCTATCATGAAATACATCTTATAGTCACTGTATGTTCTAAACTGTTCCTAGTCGATTGAGCCGTCCGATAATAAGGATAAGGATCGCTCGAGTTTGAGACTAGCATTTGCGATGCGGAGTACCACGTTTCATTGGTAGGGAACATGGAGATGTTCGAAGCATGCAAATGGATATTCATAGGATGAATAATCGAACAACCCTATCCGGACTTTCCAAGTGGTTATCACTTATCGAGTGGATGAAGTCCGCGGTTTTGGTTGTACACCATTAGTCCTTACTACTTGAAACATCATGGAGACTCTATATGCTAGTACTGTGCTTTGACTCGTTTACCGACTCTGAGGGGGTCATCAGGTGTCGAGATTGGGTACAGTTACAACACATATAGGAGTCGATGCATTGTTGTCAAGGATTCACCACATACTTGCGAGTGTGGATATCCTATGCGATCTGAGGAGATATTAGTGTGACGAATCTCTGGCCAGAGTACTTGATGTGATTTAAGAAATGGTTTCTTAGTAGCACATGCGATGTCACTAATTTGATCTTCAAGATGTATTGCATAGTTATCGAATCTTGAGCGACTCTCGATATACCAATGGTTGTTGATTCGATCGGGATATATGGATGAAGGGACCGTACTGTACGCTAACCAAAATCTACTGGTTCTTGTAGGCACTATCAGTGATACCTAGGGAATCATGGGGCGATGTTGCTAGGCGCTTTACCATGATTCGTTGGGCAAGTCAGAAATCGTTGTTCCGAGTCACAAGGAGTTGTGAGCCCACGGCTAGCTGTATCCCTGAACCATTGAGGGTCACACAGTGTAATGGAGTTTTAATCCCCGTTGAGATAGTTAAATTTAAAGAGTTAAATTTAATGAATAAAGAAGTTGGACTTCTTAAATAAGAGTAAGAGAGTAGGATTTCCTAAAATGACATAGGGATGTACATTTTTGGAAATCACTGAATTCGGATTCAGGAAAATTTATCTTGACTTTAAAATGTGCAGAAATGGTTTCTGTGCACATTGGTAAAATCGGTTTATCAATCGGAGTCACGATGAATTTTATATTAATTTCTGAACATGCGGGCTTTGCTTGTCGGGCCTCAACTTATGACTAATGGGCCCTAAGCTGTTAGTGTCCTGCATTATAAATAAGTTATTGCAGTACAGAAATTACATACAACAGGTCATTATTTTGAGAGCAGAATTTTCGAAACCCTAGCCCCTTTCACTCTCACAATTCGGCCGCCCCTCCTTGCTCTGTCAGAGAATTTCCGGTCTGTGATTTTTAATTGCAGTCAGGAATAACGAATCAGATTCGTTTAATCTCTTCGCAGAAAACTTCTGATAGATTTTCTAGTGCAATCTATCAGAGGGATTTAAACCCCATTCGTGGACCTGATTGAAGAAGCGTTCGATCATCAGTTCCAGGGAGATACAAGAAGCGCAGAGAAATCTGTGTGGTGTCCATAAATCTCAATTCGAGATTGAAGGTAAAATTTAATTAATTGTTATTTGAATTTTACACACACAATATAATTTAATCGTTGAATGGTTGATACCCACACCATGGAATTGTTCCATGATAAAATTTTTAAACTTCCGCTGCACCGGGTATCAATCGTGATTGATCTGGGAACACGCCAGTTTTCCAACAGAATCCGCTGTGGTGTCCTGCTTGGAACTCTTACAAGAGACAGCACCGCCATTGAGCACGAACACAAATCCAGATGTTGACTTCGAGTCATCCACGTCACTTTGGAAGCTAGAGTCGGTATAGCCTTCCAATTTTAGTTCTCTTCCTCCATATACCATGAACATATTCTTAGTCCTTCGTTAGTACTTAAGAATGTCCTTCACGGCTTTCCAATGCATTTGACCGGGATTAGCTTGATATCTGCTCGTGACACTCAGAGCAAATGCTACATCCGGTCTGGTAGATATCATCCCATACATGATACTACCTATGGCTGACGCATATGGTACATGTGTTATTTTCTCTATCTCTTCATCAGTCTTGGGACACATAGACTTGGATAGAGAAACTCCATGACACATGGGTAGATGTCCTCAATTGGACCCATCCATTGAAAACCGTTTCAATATGGTGTCGATGTAGGTTGACTGAGTGAGTCCTATCATTCTCTTAGATCTATCTCTATAGATCTGTATCCCTAGAATATAGGATGCCTCACCCAAATCCTTCATCGAGAATCTACCTGATAACCATATCTTTGTTGACTGCAACATCCCTACATCATTCCCAATGAGTAGGATGTCATCAACATAAAGTACTAAGAATGTCACAGCATCCTTAACTACTTTCTTGTACACGCATGGTTCCTCCGGATTCTTGATGAAACCAAAATCTTTTATTATTTCATCAAATTTCTGGTTCCAACTTCTTGATGCTTGTTTTAGACCATAAATTGATCTCTGAAGCTTGCATACCTTATGCTCGCTTCCCATGGATGTGAACCCCTCAGGCTGCTTCATATAGATTTTTTCCTTAATATCTCCATTAAGAAAAGCAGTCTTCACATCCATTTGCCATATCTCATAGTCATACCATGCAGCTATGGCAATAAGGATTCTTATGGACTTGAACATTGCAACTGGTGAAAAGGTTTCATCATAGTCAACTCCTTGTCTTTGAGTATAACCTTTTGCCACCAATCGCGCCTTGTAGGTCAATACCTTACCATCAGGCCCAAGCTTTCTCTTGTAGATCCATTTACACCCTATTGGAACAATTCCATCGGGAGGATCTACTAGAGACCAAACTTGGTTTGTATGCATCGAATCTATTTCCGACTGCATAGCTTCAAGCCATAAATTTGAATCCGCATCAGAAATTGCTTCCTTGAAGTTTCTTGGATCACATCCAACATCGGGTTCATCTTGATCCCCTTCAAGAAGAAGACCATATCGAATAGGAGGTCTAGAAGTCCTCTCGGATCTTCTAGGTATATGCGTGTCCAGCAATGGTTCCTGAGGTGTAGGATCGTTATTTTGTATTTCGGGTTCTTCTCGAATTTCTTCGAGTTCCATCATCTCGCCTTTCTTATCCAATAAGAACTCCTTCTCCAAGAAGGTGGCATTCCTTGAAACAAACACCTTTGTTTCAGCAGGATAATAGAAATAATATCCGATTGAATTCTTCGGATACCCTACAAAATAACATAAGCTGGATCGACTATCCAACTTATCTCCCACTGTCCGCTTCACGTAAGCAGGACATCCCCAAATCCTCAAGTACGAATACTTAGGAGCTTTGCCATTCCATAACTCGTATGGTGTTTTGTCCACTGCTTTAGTGTGGACGTTGTTCAACAACAATACCGCCGTTTCAAGCGCATAGCCCCAAAACGAAGGTGGAAGCTCAGTGAAGCTCATCATGGACCGAACCATGTCCAACAAAGTTCGATTACGACGCTCCGATACACCATTAAGCTGTGGTGTCATAGGAGGAGTCCACTGTGAGAGAATCCCATTCTCTTTTAGATAGTCCAAAAACTCGGTACTCAAGTATTCTCCACCTCGATCCGATCGAAGTGCTTTAATACTTTTACCTAGCTTGTTTTCTACTTCAGCCTTGAATTCTTTGAACTTTTCAAATGCTTCAAACTTATATTTTATTAAATATAAATACCCATACCTTGAATAATCATCAGTAAAGGTAATGAAGTAGGTGTGGCCATATTGAGTCCCAACTCTAAATGGACCACAAACATCTGTATGGATCAAATCCAACAGATTTTGACTACGCTCAGGTTTCCCCTTAAAAGGAGATTTAGTCATTTTTCCTTTTAGGCAGGATTCACAAGTAGGTAGAGAGTTAATATCAGACATATCAAACATGCCCTCTCCCACTAGCTTGTTCATCCTCCTTGAGGAAATATGACCTAGCCTAGCGTGCCAAAGGTTTGCCGGGTTTTGGCTATCGATTTTCCTTTTGTTTGTTGTTGCCGGTTTATCAACATAATTTATTGGAACGTCTTTTAGTTTTAAGTTGTATAGATCGTTTTCAAGTTGTCCATTTCCAATTAAACATTCATTCTTGTAAATATTGCAAATCCCATTCACAAAATTGCAAGAATAACCATCTCTATCAAGCATAGAAACAGAAATAATGTTTTTAATCAAATCCGGAACAAATAAAACATCTCTTAAAAGTAACTTAAAACCATTCTGCAAAATTAAATAAACATCTCCCACGGCTTTTGCTTCAACTCTGAAACCATTTTCGAGCCTCAGCTGGGTCTCACCCATCCTAAGCCTGCGACTTCTTGTCATCACCTGCAAATCATTGCAAATGTGAGATCTACATCCGGTATCCAATACCCAAGAAGTAGTATTAAGTGAAACATTTATTTCAATATAGAACATACCCTTCGCAGTTCGCAACTGCTCTAGATATTCCTTGCAGTTACGCTTCCAATGACCGGGCTTCTTGCAGTAATGGCAAACATCCTTGGATTTTTCCATGTTTGAAGCCTTTGTCTTGTACTTCTTCTCGGGTTCGATTTTCTTGGGTGGGGCAGAACGTTTCTTACCCTTTGTACTTGGCCCCTTCTTAGCAGAAGAAGAGGAGCCCACCAAGAAAGCCGGTTTATCCTTCTTTAATGTGGATTCATATGTCACAAGCATATTGACCATCTCTTCAAGGGAGGCCTCTATCTTGTTCATATTGAAATTTACCACAAATCCGTCAAACGAAGAAGGAAGAGACAGAAGTAGTAAGTCCACGTTGAGTTCATGCTCCAACACCAAAACAAGGGTTACCAACTTCTGTATGAGCCAAATCACTCGTACCCCATGATCACGGACCGAAGTCCCTTCACGCATGCAACACGTCATTAGCTCCTTTACAGTAGCTAACCTTTCAGCCCTCGATTGAGCCCCAAAAAGTTCCTTGAGTTGAACGTGAATGTCAGCAGCATTCACGGTGTCCTCAAATCGCCTCTGGAGTTCATCAGACATCGAGGCTTGCATATAGCATTTGGTCTTGATATCATGGTCCCACCATGTATCAAGCTTGGCTAACTCCTCCGGACTTACGTCAGCTGGTGCTTCCTTCGGAGGAGATTTTTCTAACATGTAGAGCATCTTCTCCGAAGTCAAGACAATCTTCAACTTACGGAACCATTCCGTATAGTTTGCGCCAGTCAACTTATTTTGTTTGAGGATCGAGAAAAGTGGATTATGCGAATTCATCGTATGAAATACTGAAAAGAAACAGACAAATATCAGTGATTGTTTAAGCAATTTACTAAGACATAAAATAGGAGAAATTTATTTTATGAATCTCACTCCCACTATTTTAACGATTTCACTACCCTCTAGTGAAAACGGGAAACTGTTTTCCTTAGTGAGAACATGGAGTCCAATTGACAAACTTATAGTCTCGAATAATATCAGCCAACCATAATTTTCAAAAGGTAGAGCCCAATTGCTTCCAAAGAAACCTCCACGTTTTTACCTCATGTCCAATAAGGGCCCAATAATATGACGCCGATTATTGTGACATGTCAAGATGACCCATCAATATTAAGTTGTGATGGACGGTCGCCATGTGGATCCCCCAATAATATGAGCCGATCCCATGGGAGTTCCACCCAACTTACAACATGTGTCGATCCAATGTACAGCTTTCCGACGAACGGGCCCCCCCAATAATATGAGCCGGACCGTATCCGCGGGTAGCATCTCATACATTGATCGTTGATGGAAGGTAGGAACATTTAAACAAATTTAAATTTCCTTTATTTATGTTGATATCATATTTAAAATGAGGGATTTTTAATTATAAAAATTTGTCTCATCATTTTTAAAATTTTGTATGCTTGTCGGATTCACACAATTATGTCTAAAACATGCATACAACTATAATATCACATATTATATAGGATGATCGATTCCATTTCTAATCGACCCGTGGTTGCCAATCACGAGTCTTAGTCCAATCCTAGGTAATATGCAGTATGCAATGCAATCCTATTACATTTGCTTCCAATTTACACTTCTTCTGTCTTTATTGTCTGCTGGGCCCACCTCCATCTTCAAATCTTGATCTCCCACTAAATCTAATGTATTTACAATAAATAACAATGACAAGTAGGGGATACATTTTTAAGGGGTGGGAACGGGCCATAAACCAAGCCCACTTTTAATACATATGACATTCATATTGGGCCATAAACCAGGCCCATTAATAAAACCAACAACAATAAAAACAAATGTAAATTCCTAACATACACCTACAAAATTGGTCATGGCAATCGATCATCCTTATCCAATAACATTTAATTCAAAATTAATTTATTGGATAACATGCAATGGAAATTTAAATTTAAAAGGATAAAATCATATTTCATACATAAAATCTTATTTTACATACAAAATCATATTTTATCTTTTTATCAAATAAAATCATATTTTATCTATAAAATCCAATTTTATACATAAAATCATATTTTACTCAATATATCCATAAGATCATATCTTATCATCAATTGTACCAAAAATAATTAATTTCAAAATTCAATTAAAGGATAAAATATTAAAATTTTCCAAAATTCAAATTTATCCAAAAATCAATTTTAAAATTTTCGGACTCGAACAATTCGATCCGACGCCTCGTGGACCAATCAAAACAATTTTCGATCGGACCAAAAATAGAATTTTAACATATTAAAATTTAATTTAAAAAATTAAAAATAATTTTTCCCGCGGGCCGCCCGGGACATTCCCAGGCCGGGCAGCCCGGCTTCCCCTAGGGCAGCGACGATCGCTGCCCTGCGCAGCGCCCAGCGCAGCGCCGGGCAGCGCCGTGCGCCGCCCTGTGCAGCGCCCAGCGCTGCACAGGGCAGCGCCGTGCACTGCCCGGGGCAGCGACGATCGCTGCCCCTGCCCCGGGCAGCGATCCAATCGCTGCCCGGGTTTTTGCCCGAAAAAATATTTTTATTTTTAAAATATTTATTTTGTTTCAAAAACCGAGGCCTAAAAAAAATTTTTTGTACAATCGATTAATTTAATCGCTTGATCTGAGCAACCTGGCTCTGATACCACTGTTGGAGAACGCGACGTTCAGATCAATTATGATTGATACCCGGTGCAGCGGAAGTTTAAAAATTTTTGTATGGAACGATTCCATAATGGGTATCAACCTTACGATTAAATTGTGTGTGTAAAAATTAAATAACAATTATAAAATTTTTACCTTTAATCTCGAATCGAGATTTTGGACACCAACAGATTTCTCTTCTCTTGTTGTATATCCCTGGAACTGATGGACGAACTGTTCTTCAATCAGGTCCACGAACGGATATTTAATCCCTCTGATAGATTGCACTAGAAAATCTATCAGAAGTTTTCTACGAAGAGATTAACGAATTTGATCCGTTAAACCAGACTGTAATTCAAAATCACAGGCTGGATTTTTCTCGAGTAGAGGGAGAAGGGGGGGACGGCCACCTTTAAAAAAATAGACTAGGGTTTTCGAAAAATCCTTGTGACCTATTGTGTGTAATTTCTGTACTGCAATAACTTATTTATAATGTAGGCCACTAACAGCTTAGGGCCCATTAGTCATAAGTTCAAGCCCGACAAGCAAAGCCCGCATGTTCAGAAATTAATATAAAATTCATCGTGACTCCGATTGATAAACCGATTTCACCAATGTGCACAGAAACCATTTCTGCACCTTTTAAAGTCAAGATAAATTTTTCTGAATCCGAATTCAGTGATTTCCAAAAATGGCCATCCCTATGTCATTTTAGGAAATCTTACTCCTCTACTCTTAAATAAGAAGTCCAACTTCTTCGTTCATTAAATTTAACTCTTTAAATTTAACTATCTCAACGGGGATTAAAAAATCCATTACACTGTGTGACCCTCAATGGTTCAGGGATACAGCTAGCCGTGGGCTCACAACTCCTTGTGACTCGGAACAACAATTTCCGACTTGCCCATCGAATCATGGTATGAGAGCCTAGCAACATCGCCCCATGATTCCCTAGGTATCACTGATAGTGCCTACAAGAACCAGTAGATTTTGGTTAGCGTACAGTACGGTCCCTTCATCCATATATCCCGATCGAATCTACAACCATTGGTATATCGAGAGTCGCTCGAGATTCGATAACTATGCAATACATCTTGAAGATCAAATAGTGACATCGCATGTGTTACTAAGAAACCATTTCTTAAATCACATCATGTACTCTGGCCAGAGATTCGTCACACTAATATCTCCTCAGATCGCATAGGATATCCACACTCGCAAGTATGTGGTGAATCCTTGACAACAAAGCATCGACTCCTATATGTGTTGTAACTGTACCCAATCCCGACACCTGATGACCCCAATAGAGTCGGTAAACGAGTCAAAGCACAGTACTAGCATATAGAGTCTCAATGATGTCTCAAGTAGTAAGGACTAATGGTGTACAACCAAAACCGCGGACTTTATCCACTCGATAAGTGATAACCACTTGGAAAGTCCGGATAGGGTAGTTCGATAATTCATCATATGAATATCCATTTGCATGCTTCGAACATCTCTATGTTCCTTACCAATGAAACGTGGTACTCTGCATCGCAAATGCTAGTCTCAAACTCGAGCGATCCTTATCCTTATTATCGGACGGCTCAATCGACTAGGAACAGTTTAGAATATACAGTGACTATAAGATGTGTTTCATGATAGACATCTCCATGTTCTACCACATCTTACATACACTATAGTATATTCAAGGTCTTTATCAAAACAACAATAGTATATCACAATATCACAATATGAAGAAAGACAAAGTCATTGCCAATAATAAAAGTGTAAATAATATTAAACAAAAGATTGTTTATACAAAGAGTCATCAAAGCCCTTAGCCACAAGTTGGCTCACCGGGCACCCACTCTTTCAATTACCTTCTCATTCTCGTCCACTGCCTGGTCGTGCCTCAAGGGAAACACCTGTCCAGAAGCCCGCGGCCTCAAATGAGAACTCCCAGCAGGCTGTCCCTGCGACCTCTGCTGAATGGTGGCCTGAGAACCCGATCCCGAACCAGAACTAGAACCGCCTCCCCTAGAAAATGGACAATCCCTCCGGAGATGACCAACCTCTCCACATCGGAAACAAGCTCAAGAAGCTTTGCGGCATCGGTCGGTCGGATGGTTCTTCCCAAAATGATCACACTTGTCCTTCTTCCCAAAACGGACAACACCAGTAGAACAAGAGGAAGAAGAAGTAGATCCGGACTTCTTGAAAGTCTGAGCACGGGGACCCAAAGAAGTCGCAGGCCTAGACTGAGAGAAAGACCTGTTCTGCCGAATGCTATCCTCCGCCTGGTGACAACGGCTCACCAAACCCTCGTAGGTCATGTCATCACCAACCGCCACACGGTCATGAATCTCAGGGTTAAGGCCCTGAAGGAACAGATTATACTTCATCTCAGAGCTGTTAGCAATCTCGGGGCAATAGGATAACAGATCGAAGAACTTCTACTGATACGACGATGATGATGGCATTCCCGACGACGCTCCCGGTCAGCATCACCCCAACGTCCACCAATACTGCCGTGACTACTCTGATCATCACAATCCGCCATCTACAAAAATTACCTCACGGTTATCTTATGCAGAATCTAAATTTCCAAGAATACTATGCATGCTCTGATACCATAAATGTAGTGACCCTTACCTGGATCACCTACTAAGCAAAACATAAGCATGCAATTAACTTAATTAAATAGAAATAAGAATTAAACTGCGAAAACCATAAACAATATACCATCCCAAGAAAAGGAATCTTTAAATATCCGAATAGTTTATACAACCAAATCGAAAGTTGTATCAACCCAATAACAACAGTATAAAAACCTACACGAAGCTCCATCTGGCTAACCACTGCCTATCCCCTCTTGGATCCACCCGCCTCGTCCAATCACAAACCTTCCCCAAGGAATAGAGTATCCAGAAACACAGAGTACGAGATGTGAGCATAAAACACTCAGCACGGGAGTATGAGTCTACATGAATGCAAGTGTACCACCTACTGACTAGAGGTCAAGAATCGGATAACAAAGATATACCGGGCCCTGGTATGTAGCACGCTGTGCCGTCGCTTCAGGAGGTGGCTCACATACCGAAATAACAGTGGATACGCAGGACCCAAATCGATGGAAGTCCATCCACTAACAGGATAGGGTAAAACCCTACTACAGACATCTCAAAAAAGATAGCTCAAGATGCAAATGTATGCAGCATAAAATCATGGCATATAAATAATGCAGTCACATAATACATGCATACTCAGTCAGGATATCACGAACAGTACTTTCGTACCTCACACCGAAGTCTAAACTAAGCTGGAAGAAGACAACTCCTAGCTGCCTTAGGTACAAGCCCCGACCCGACCTGGTCTCAAGACTGACCCGACCTGGCCTCTCCCTTCAAGCCCGACCTGAACTGCTCCTGGTGAAGCCCGACCTGAACTGCTCCTTGTCAAGCCCGACCTGAGCTGCACCTGGTCAAGCCCCGAGCTACTCCTTCCCGAACTCCCGAGCTACTCTTTCCCGAGCTCCCGAGCTACTCTTTGGTCCGAGTAGAACTAAGAAGTGAGATAAAATGGTGTAAAATGACCGAACCCTTGACTCCTATTCATAGAGGATAAGCCGGGACAGGTGTCAACCGAGTGCATGACACCTGGAAGGACACTAATCGTGCTTTAGCTCCAGCCACGTGTTCATTCCCGACCTGAATACCATGTGTTCTTCCCATGACCGAACACTACCTTGGCCTTGCACATCACTTTCTTGAGCACCCTAAGCCCCAACCCGAGCCAAGCACAAACACATGCCCGAGCCCCAAAGGAAAGAACCGAGCTCAAGCCAAGCTCCATACCCGAGCCAAACACATACACATGACCGAGCCCTAGCTCCATGCCCGAGCCCTAGTTGATCAATCATGACCGACCCGAGCTACTCATGACCGACCCGAGCCATGGTCAAATCCATCAACCCTTACTCATTCTCATGCCATGTGTTCTTGACTTGTGCTCTTGTTAATAAAATATTTATTAGATCTAAACATAATTAACCATTTAATCTTGTAAATTGGAACTGGGCTACTACAAGCACTCTCCATGGTTCAAGTTACAAGTACCGCTAGACAAGCCAACAAAACTCAATCATCAAATTTCCTAGTCATATGGTCGAATTTAATTGACAGTCTAGTTACCCAATACCTTATTAAACACATAAAATTGATCCTATCCCTGAATCCCAATATGACACATGGATGTTACATCAAATCAATAAACATTATCTAGAAATCTCAATGAATATCGCGAAATATTCTGACAAACCACTAAGTGATCTCCTTAAATCTTAACAAACCGCGTCGCAACCTCAAGCGATACCTTGCATCCTAGCAGATCCCAACTCATCGATAGTTGATCAAGATAATTTATACCACACTAAATCGAGATTCCTATGATATTTAACTTATACCTCGATAATCGATGGCGGTGTTGCATATTGGGCTAAATGATCTCATCGGTTCTTGCAACACTATGGCTAGCAATACCGTCAAATAGCACCATCATCAGATAGTATGATTAGTCATTCTAACTTCTCACTTGATACCAACTCGTAAGAAACAATACTAGCTTGCGAATCTGAGTTACTGTAACTCATCTAGCCACAGAACACCTTTGTGGAATTGCAATTGTCCATTACAACTAGTCACTAATCAAATCTGGAAACACACGACTTTTGTGAAAATCCTTTAGGTAATCAATGTTCAACTATCATTCGTCAACATCTATTATATAGACTCGATAAAACTCCTCCGTATCATCTTTTTTATTTGTCCCTGATCGTGATATCTCCAATGTTAATTCTCGGTCGATAATTGTCTACAATCTTTCTATTGGCTAACTGTGCCAAAACTCTTATCCCAGAGTCAAGACCTCTGAATAAACTAGTTCCCAGAAAATAGAACCAAGTTACCCCTAATACTGATGGTTAAATTATTATACCCCCAAAGGTACCATCATTGTGAAAAGGGCAATGTCTAAGCCAAATTACCTGCATCATGACAACGTCGTTGTCCACCAACTAATCTGTCTTTTCAGACGAAAAAATTCAGCTTCAAACACTGAAATACAATGTATAGCACTGATGGATGCTCATGTCGGTTAGTTAAATCCCTTGGTACTAATAGTCTGAATTGAATGGTCACACTTGTCTCACGACTTAAGACAGTAGTTGTGGGTACCTCGGTGATAATCTCAATTCTTAAACACAATCAATATCAATCTGATAATTAAACAACACGACTTACAATATCCAATCTGAACAATTAAGCAACTAACTAAACAAAAAATATATGTTTTTTTAAAAAAAACTTGTGCCTTGCTCGAGCGACCTCTACATGCGCTCGAGCAAGAGCAGCTCTGGCCAAACACATGCACACAGAATTTGGAAACATGCTCAACATGAAAGTTGTAGACTCTGTCTTAGATTTCCAATGTTGCCAACTTCACTCTAATCAGAATTTTCAGTAAAAAGTTATGCTCATTCTCCCAAGATGGATCGGTGCAGAAATTTAAAAAATTACCAAAGACTACAACAAAGTTCAAAGTTACTAGCATGTTAAATAGAGCAGTCCCATGCATTTATGATGTGTACCAACATTTAATCATCTCAAATCAAATCTAAGATGATCTTTATACAAGAAACAAAGTAAAGCATGCTTCTTAAAGTATAAACATCTTATACATGCTTTCAAAGTACAATATAATACAAGATCATGTCTAGATCTAAGTTCTCAAACCATTCTTATGCTTCAAGATCATAAGGTTAACAGCAAAATCTACTTCTTAAACCCGAGTCACCACATGCTAAATCTCTCAATCTCGACCTATCCAAGCCACATCTTACTCGCTCATGCTCAAACCTGATGCAATGCACACATACAAACAAAGCAACAACCGGATAACTCCGGTGAGAATAAATCTCAGTATGAATGACATGCATATGCATCATTTAAGCATAATAATTCTATATGCTATAATAATCTTAAATCTCAAACAAGTAAGAACATGTAAATCATAGAAGCATAATCGATTCCTAAATTCTAATAGAATATCAGTTCATCTTTAGCTATCTCATACCAAGCATATAAACACATTCACATCTTGAATGACATAATAACATGCTAGCATTTATAAACGCATAATCTAAACCATAGAAATCTCTAGGTTAATGCATAAATGCAATGCATGTTTCAAGGAATAGGCTATCAAGTCTGATAACAATCAAATCTCGGTTCTTGGGATCCCGGGGAATAAAATCTTTAACTAACCACCGACTCTCCCAATAGAGGTGGCGTCAAATATCTTAATTCCCCTGACTTTGGTGCAACTATAGTGAGTCATCTAGCTCTGGAAGCGAATCTACAATCCATGAAACTCAACTATAGTTCTCCAAACGTCATTTCGCAATCTAGGCCAATCTGCCCTCTATGCTTTTTAGGTAGGGTTCAAGATGAATGCAACATAATCTTGATGCATTAAATCATACAAATACTGATAACATCTTGTACACACAATTCAATAATCATTCAAAGCAACAATAACAAGTAAATCACATAAGAGCACTTAAACAGATAAGTACGTGATTTTAGGAAACTCGATAATCAAAACGATCTCGAGTTGTTCTTCCCATATTATTTAATGTCTATTCATACCTTTCAATCATAGTGTTGACATATTTTAGCTTGATAGCTTCAAATCTAATGACATATCTAAAATTCCGTTCATTCTACGCTTGCTCGTCGAAGTTGATAGTTGATCAAATTCTTGATTCAACTTTGTTCAAACGACTCAAACTCATTGATTCGACTTCGATAACTTCCATTCCCAATTGAAATAAAGTGTAAACCATGCTCAATATCATTATCAATCTGATATTTTTTTCTAAGTTCAGTCTATAGCTGAAATCGGAGTAAAATGCAGACCGACGGCGTAACGGTTCAAAGTCGGAAATTTCGAAAGCGCAAACATCATTCATACCATCATTTAACCATTATATCATCACCAATTCCACAATATAATTTTGAGATATACAGCCCCATATTTTCAGAATTTCTAAAATCCTTTCAAAAATCAAAAACATGTTCAAACGACGGTTTTTTCTCGATCCGTCTTAGATTTGCTATCGTCGTATATACTAGAACACGTTTATACAATCAAATCTTAATTCTAACAACAACTTAAAATTCAAACATGGTAGAACTTCATAAAACTTACGTAAAAACAAAGCACTCAGAGATGTGATCGCAAATATACGATCAATCAAAAATTCTATCGGGCGGATCAAAAGAACCATGCTTCAAAATAAAGAAATTAACTTAGCTTTCAATATTTCTCCTTCTTCTCGACTTCTACTATTTCAATCTGCTGGAGAATTCAATTCACCTAATTATAAACATCAAACGTGTGATTTCCCACTTGCAATAAGAAAATTGCACTTTGGTCCCTGAATTTTGGCATACTTGCAATTCAGTCCCCAGAAAAGTGCTTTAATTCAATTTTAATCTTAAATAATTTAAGAATAGTAGAATTTAATTTTAAACTCTAAATATTCTCAAATTAAATATTCTCGGATTAAAATTAAATCATTTCGGACCTTATCGCATTTTAGTACATGAACTTCTCACTATTTGCAAATCGGTCCTTCTTCAATTCTTTGCTTCTAAATCAATCCTTTTCATATTTAAACTCATAATTTAAATCTTAAATCTCATAAATATTCAATTCAAATATTTTATTCTTTTAATTTAAGAATTCCGGATATTAAAAATCCTAAAATCCGTAAATCCTCAAATTAACTATTTGCGACCAGAAATTTAAATCTCTAATTCCATAAATTAATAACTTAATATTTTTTGGTATTTACAATTCCTTCCCTCTAAGGAATTATTTCGTCCTTTAAATCACATTCGATCATATTACTGAATCTCGTAAGCTGTATAGCTGACTCAAGTAATACTTACTTTAATTTTGTAAGCTTTAGATATCTATTTTGATATCTTCTCTTATTCTTCTATCTGATCGCTGCTTCAATCATGTCTATTCTATTATTCTGTAATAACAGAATAAACTTATATCTGAGCTACTCGTCCTCTAGATCAAAATCTGCATCGGCTATTCTGCTTAGCTTATCTTACCAGCTTCCGCTTCTTCTGATTGAATTCACATAATATATTCTAACTGATGTTCTTCAGCTTATGCATATGGATCAAATTTCGAATATCTGATGAGTAGTAATCAAGAAGCTAGATTAAATACTCACAAGAATCAATTATTGATTCACTTCTAAAATCTCTCTCTGAATTGGATAGTGTTCTAAGACAAATTGTCTTGCGGATCATTCTGTTCACAGATCAAAATCTATATCTGTTATTCTTCTTCTATCTCTGTTGATTCTTCTTTGTTCTTGTTTTGTTCAAATAAATCGTCACATTCTCTATCTTTTCTTGAATCATATCTGATCTGATAGCTGATACTTCTGAAATATCATTTCAATATAAAGACAATTCTGCTTTTCTTATCATTTGATAAATAAAACACTTTCTCTATATCTATCAGATAACTGTCACAGTAATTATAGTAATCAAGTGGCAGAAAGTCAATCAGCTAGTACTGAATCTAGTACTATAGGTCTGAGCATATTTGTTTCTATCTTGACAATAGATTTCAATAATTCCTGTAATCGTATCATCTTGTTAACTTCTTAACAACTATCTCTTTATGTTTGTATCATATCTAATACAGCATATTATTGAAACGGTTGAAATCTACTACAATCTAAATCGCAAAATCATAACGATTTCAGTAGTTTCGAACTAAAATTCTTCAAAAAATTAATATTATTTTGGATTTTAAGTAACTAATCTGTTACATAAACCATCCGTTTTCTTCTTTTCTGTTTCTTCTACTGGAAATTTAGTATTGGAAATTTCAATTCTGTTGTATCTGCATTCATTTTCTTTCACCAATACTACTTACCAAGTAATTCATATATTTTTCAAACAACGGAATGAATATAAAATCTATTGTAATATGCCTCTTTTAGAATCTGATATTCCATTTCTAGAATATCTTGCATAAGAAATCTACTTATTCACCTCATAATCCATCTACTCTGATCTGATTTTTTGTCTCATATCGTACTCTAGTGTTCTCAATCATATTTTCATTTCTTGATCTAATATCAATGTTGCTTTTATCTTTCCAAACCAATCTAGCTTAACTTGGATTGCAACAATTCTGATTGTTTGAGTATATGTCTAAAAACTCAAGCACCAAAAAGTACAAAAATTACAAATATGTACTCAATCGATCAAGCATTCATCTATTTTCTTCCATCAATGTCCCAATTATTTGCACATTATGCAATCAACCCATAAATATTGCTGATATTCTAAATCAAAATATGTGACGCCTAGAATTTCTTAATTTAAGTTTCATGCCTAAATTAGTCTTTAAAATTTATTATTTTAATCATTTTAATTTTTTGTGATTAATTGGCTAAATATTATATTCTTCCACGCATTGGAATTTATAATTTTTAACTTTTTGCGAAAATTAGCATTTTAATTCCCGGACTGGTAAAATCAAATTTAATATTTTAAGGATTTTTAAGCTTGTATTTTTATCTAGTGCGATTTAATTTGTAGTCCTAATTTCTTTATTGGTTTGACATTTTTTTTTGTGTATAACACTTTTCTCTAAATTTCATAACACATCCATTTTTCTAGGGTTTACCTACATGTAAACTTGAATTCAAGATTTCATCCTAGCCACACATCCACACACACAAAACTCACACAACACACGCACACACCCTCACTCAGTCAATTTTCCCTGTTTTTCCCATGGAGGCATCGGCTTCACTCTCCATCTTCTCTTAGCATCTCCATCTTCAATTCTGCTCCGGTGGATCGCCCCTAGCTAGCTAGACGAGCTGGTTCACCCCTTTTGGAGCTCGGTTCCAGCTTATATTTGCTTTTAGCAGCTCACGCCCTAGCTCTTTGAGCTCCCCTCTGTCCCTTTGAGTTTTGTAGCTAGGCAAGAAAATTGGTTTTATTCTTCACTATGTGGATTATATTAGTTCGTATGTTTCATTTTTCAGGAAGTTTTGAAATCTATTTTCGATTTTTGCCCTGATTAGAGAGTGCCTGCGCGTCACTATTTTTTTCCAAAAAAATCGTGCATATTGGCTTGGCTCGGATTGTTGCTGTGATTTTCAAATTTACGTGTTGCACTTGATTGGTAGCTGTTCATAAGCATGTAGTTCGATTATTTTGCATTTTTTTTCTTCACACATGTGTTCGAATTCTGTGTTCAGATATTTACAATGCTTGGTTCGATTTTTTTTTCTTTTCCAGCTTTCCCTTTTTCGTGTGGTGTTAAAAGTTTTCTGAGTTGTTCATAACATTGAGTTCGAACCATTCCAGAGTTTTGACTTCATGATATGTGATCGAATTCTCAGATTTTGGTTTTTTTTTTTTTTTTTTTTAAAAAAAACACCGCCGGGAGCGGGGGGTTAGGCAGACCCCTACCTGTATATAAACATAAAAAAGCGATACAAATAAAACCTAACGGAGGAGGGGGACTAGGCCAAAACCTCCCCAAAAGTCTATACAAAGGTAATAAGAACATCAGAACAGCTAGGGTATCGAAATATACAACCAAAGCATCCCTAGGAAATAAGTATAAACAAATAACATCAAAGATAGCTAACTAAATCAACGTCAGCAGGCATCCTGAGCAGCAAAAGCTAGAAGAGAGCCACAGCTCGGCCCAGCAAAATCAAAAATGGACACCGAGGCGCGAAGAGTGGCTGGTATCAGCCTGTGCAGTAAAACCTAGAGGAGATCCACAACTCCAGGCCAGCAAAATCAAATCCGACACTAAAGCGCGAAAAGAGGCTGGCACCATCCAGAGCTGAACAACAGATCAAAGCTATGCAAGAAATATGCCAAAAGTCATGATCAGCTGGGAAGTCACTATACAAAGGCCGCGAGGAAAAAGAGGAGCGACCGCAAACCAGCAGACCCAGAGCAAAAAAGCAGGAGAATGGCGAAGGAAACTCAAGCCATAACCTAACTCCCAAGAAGACTGAAAATCCAAAAAGCGAGGGGCACGAGAGACCTCCCACAAAACATCCAAACAACAGCAAGAACCAGGCAAGGGGAAGCACAGAGAACGCCTGATGATCCATCACCCTGAAGAAAGCAAAGCAAGCGACAGGGGAACAGACTAACTCCAAAAACTCTGGAAAAGGGCCGGAGAGCTGTACCTGCAAAGAAAAATAAATAGCTACATATATCTAAATCTAGGATGACCTAGACCAAAAAGGAGATCAAACAAAGAAAAAGAAAGCCCAAGAGAAACGGCTATAAGCGAGCGTGAGGCTCTAAGAAAACCTAGATCTAAGGTAAGGAAGCCCGGAAGAGTCAGAACGGGCCAACGCAGCGATGGGAGTGGTTAGAGAAACACCAATCTCCAACAAACACTGCCTATGATCATGAGCCTGCCGCGCCAACGCATCCGCAACCGAATTCCCTTCCCGATAGATATGCGAGAAATGAACCGGCCTATTCCGCACCAAAACACGCGTCCTCGAAACAATATGGTCCAAATCCCAACGGCACCTCCGAGATCTAATAATCTGAATAGAAATCTGGGAATCAGTTTCAATCCAAAGGGGAAAAAGGCTAAGGTCAGAACAGAGAAGAATACCCCTCCAAATCGCCCAGAGTTCTGCACGGACATTGGACCCCAAACCAATGAACTCACTAAAAAACGCCAAGACCCTACCAGAAGAATCCCGGACAACCCCCCCCACAGACGACTCACCCGGGTTACCTCTCGAGCTCCCATCCACATTGAGCTTGAAGGACCCAGGCGGAGGCCTCAACCAACGGACGATCGCAGTCTTGTGAATCCGTTGGAGGCCGACCGAGATGCCCATCTTCCTTGCAGCCTGCAAAGCCCCCAGCCAAAGACGGGGCTTGATAACAGTTGCGGAATGATCATTGTAAATATCGAACCAAGCATTGTAAATATCACTTGATTGGTAGCTGTTCATAAGCTTGTGGTTCGATTCATGTTTTCCAGATTATGTACATGTTTTCGAATTTGAGCACTTGGTCTTTTGTTGTGTCGATTCGGATGGTGATTTAGAGCTACCATATATGATATGTAGTTCACATGGTAGCAACTAGGATGTCTTGAGGATAGTTTGTGGGATGGAGTGGTGTTGCACTCGAATTTTTGAGGATATGGGCTCGGGAGTGATAGGCTTTGTGAGGGCTGCCTTCGAGCTGGGCTTAAGGTGGATCAATGTAGGTTGTAAGAGCTGGAAATGAGGTTGAATGTTGGCCTTGGTCCTAGGATTATAGGCTTGGAAGATTGGAAGAAATGTAGCTAGGATTGGTTGGGTTGGAACTTGAGACATGAGCAGATTTTTGGTAAAGTGAGTGGGCTGTCCGGAAATTTATTTTTAAACAGGGGTTAAACTCGGTTTTTGGCCAAGGGCTCGGGTCGGAAATTATTCTAGGATGTGGGGAATATGTTGGTTCAAGCGGGAACTAAGTCGGTTAAGTTTTGGTTGAGTTTTAAATGTTTGGATGGATAGGTGCATGCAGAATTTTGTGGAAAAGGGGCTGCTCCCCGGAAATCCGATTTTCATAAAATGGTTGCTTGGGAAATAAAATCCGAGGATGACTTCTTAAGTTAATTCTAAGTGTTAGGAAGTGGTGGTTTTGAGATGAACTATTTTTGAGTGAGAATTTAGTAAGTTATGAATTTTGCGGGCAAACTGCTCATTTTATCTTTAAGCGTTACGTTATGGTTTAGTATTTTTCATCCTTTGGTTTGGCTCCTAAATCACCATCTCGATCATCCATATGTGAGTAATATGTATGATTATCGATACATATTTACATTTACATCATATTTACATATGCATGCTAAGTCCATGTTCAAATATGAAATAAAATATTTTTAGGAACAAAGTGAGATGATTGTGACTATAGAAAGTATGGGTTTGGACGGGCTGGGAGACGTTCTGTAAGGCCCGAGATTAATTAAAAATTAATCCGAATTTAATTTGATTTTAATCCGAGTATATTTAATTTGGGAATATTTAGAGTTTTTATTTAAATTCTAATATTCTTAAATTATTTAGGATTGAAATTGAATTAAAATAAGGGTCGAGGACCAAATTGCAAATTGTGAAGAATTGAGGGGCTAAACTGCAATTATGCTTGAATTTATCAGATTATATTGTCTAATCAGCATGTACACGTGCATGATATTAGAGAATTCAGAAGTTTTAAGCAGAAAGTCGAGATCCTTTGTGTTCTTTTGAAATCTTGATTTTCAAATCGTCGTAACTTTTGCTCCGGTTATCCGATTTCGATTCCGTAAATTGTTCTGGAATCCTTGCAACGAGGGATTCGATCTCGTGTAAGTTTTATGTTGTGTTATATGGATTTCAAAATCAGTAGATGGCAGATAACAGATTTTGAGTTATTTATTATGTATATCGACGTTTATGCGATTCTATTGCGAAATCGGATTGATGAGTTTGTATTAAATGTATTCAACTTTGATTCCAGCATATATACCAATTGTTCTAGCTGCTGATATGAGGAGTTTAAAGATATATATTAGCTGATATATTTTGTACGAATGATTGAAGTGATGTTAGAAATGATTTCGGGATTACGTCGGTTACCGATTTTCAATCGCTATGCCGTTGAATTGAGTTTTTGGACCGTATTGATAGCCTATATCTGAGCTGAAGTTGTTATCTAGATGTTATGAATGTCATAGCATTTTTACTCTTCAATTTCAGTCGAGTTTGGAAGGCCAACGAATCAAGACGTCAACTTGGTACCGAAGAAGTTGGATTGAGGTTTGAAATGCGATCGTTTGACAATCTTATGAAGTTTTCGACTCGATTTTGATACAATAGATTGGAATGAAGTTTGATATTTGTGTATTTGATGTATCTTTCAGATTTGAAGAGTCCAGAATCGATAATAACAAAGGTATAATGACGACATCGTGAAGTAGGGACTTTGAAACTCAAGAATGACTATTATTGAGTTGGCCCGCAAAAACCACATACTTGTTTATGTTTTTGATTTGATTATGATGTTGCCTATCCATCTCAGGTAGTGGATCTTTAGATTTGAGTTGATATGATGCTATATTGAATTGATTCTATGCCAAGGTTGCTGTTAACCTTATTTGCGAGTCGGTTACGAACTCGTTAGATGGATATCCATGTCAAGATCATTTATGAATCTTGATGGCCTCGAAGTTATATGAATCAGTTTTTATGCGAAGCGTTAATTTACTCTATTTGTTGAGTCGAGTTTAAATAGAGTCGATATGATTTATTTAACGCTTTCTATATGTTGGTTATACTGAGATTGATTTCTCACCGGAGTTTATCCGGCTGTTGTCTTATTTTGTATGTGTGCATGACAACAGATGGGGAAGGAGCTGACCAAGGACGTCGTGGGTAGCTCATGAAAGATGATTAGATGTGGACTCGGGTTGTTCGAGATGGAACGTTGTAGCTAAGTATTTATAAACATGTTAGAGAACATCTGGGTTTTGGACTTGGAAAGCTTAGCGACTAGTTGTGTCTTTTGTTGCTTTTGATGCATTGTAAACTTCTAGTTTAAAGTATCAATACTTTATGGACATGTTTAGATGTTGTTTTATGTTAATATACATGTTTTAGACTTGAATTTGATAGCTTGGAATGGATGGAAAGGATCAAGAATGGCTGCTGAAAAACAAGGTGAAATTCTGCCCAGTAAGCGCCCGAGCTGCAGTTTTTAGCAGCCCGAGCACGAGCCTTCTGTTTTGGAAAAATCAGGGGCGCCCGGACGGTAGTTTTTGACCGCCCGAGCCCACCCCCTTTTGAAAACAAAAATTAAAAATTTATTTATCCTTATTCTTTTCTTATTAGATTAATGATGCTTATTCATTAATTGCCCCTTAAGATTTGAAATTAGCAACCCGAGGCCCCACAACAGGTGGTATCAAAGCACCTGTTGTGGGGCCTCGGGTTGCTAATCTCAAATCTATTAATTGCCCCTTAAGATTTGAGATTAGCAACCCGAGGCCCCACACGTTCTGGCTTTCCTTACCAAATTTATGGGTTTGGACGGGCCGGGAGAAATCCTAGCTTCCCTTACCAAGTATGTTGGAACACGGTCGTTCTCCGGATCAAAAAGAAAGTGATACCCAGTGCAGCGAAAGTTTTAAAATTTTATATGTAACGATTCCATATGGATATCAAATTTCTACGATTAAAATTGATAACATAAAATTTAAACAATATAAATTTTACCTTAAAATCTCGAAGCGAGATTATGGACACCAACAGATTAAACTGCTCTCGTTGTATATCCCAGGAACTGATGAACGAACAATTCTTCAATCAGGTCCACGAACAGAAATTTAATCCCTCTGATAGACTGCACTAGAAAGTCTATCAGAAGTTTCTACGAAGAGATAGAACAGATATGATCTGTTAAATCAGTCTGCAAATTCAAAATTTACAGACTGAATTTTCGAACACTGTGTGAGGGAGAGGGAGGGGTCGGCCAAAAACCCTAAGAGAGAGCTCTCTAGGTTTTCGAAATTATGACCTGTGTTGTCTAATTTCTGTACTGCAATAACTTATTTATAATGTGGGCTGCTAACAGCTTAGGGCCCATTAGTCATAAGTTCAAGCCTGACAAGAAAAGCCCGCATGTTCAAAAATTAATATAAAATTTATCGTGACTCAGATTGATAAATCAATTTCACCAATGTGCACAGAAACCATTTCTGCATCTTTTAAAGTCAAGATAAATTTTCTGAATCCGAATTCAGTGGTTTCCAAAATGTCCATCACTATGTCATTTTAGGAAATCTTACTCCCTCTACTTTTAAATAAGAAGTCCCACTTCTTTATTCACTAAATTTAACTCTTTAAATTTAATTATCTCAACGGGGATTAGAAATCCATTACTTGTGTGACCCTCAATGGTTCAGGGATACAGCTAGTCGTGGGCTCACAACTCCTTGTGACTCGGAACAACAATTTCCGACTTGCCCATCGAATCATGGTAAGAGCGCCTAGTAACATCGCCCCATGATTCCCTAGGTATCACTGATATTACCTGCAAGAACCAGTAGATTTTGGTTAGCGTACAGTACGGTCCCTTCATCCATATATCCCGATCGAATCAACAACCATTGGTAAATCGAGAGTCGTTCGAGATTCGATAACTACGCAATGCATCTTGAAGATCAAATAGTGACATCGCATGTGCTACTAAGAAACCATTTCTTAAAACACGTCATGTACTCTGACCAGAGATTCGTCACACTAATATCTCCTCAGATTGCATAGGATATCCACACTCGCAAGTATGTGGTGAATCCTTGACAACAAAGCATCCACTCCTATATGTGTCATAACTATACCCAATTCCGACACCTGATGACCCCAATAGAGTCGGTAAACGAGTCAAAGTACAGTACTAGCATATAGATTATCAATGATGTTTCAAGTAGTAAGGACTAATGGTGTACAAACAAAACCGCGGACTTTATCCACTCGATAAGTGATAACCACTTGGAAAGTCTGGATAGGGTAGTTCGATCATTCATCATATGAATATCCATTTGCATGCTTTGAACATCTCTATGTTCCATACCAATGAAACGTGGTACTCGGCATCGCAAATGCTAGTCTCAATCTCGAGCGATCCTTATCCTTATTAACGGACGGCTCAATCGACTAGAAACTGTTTAGAATATACAGTGACTATAAGATGTGTTTCATGATAGACATCCTCATGTGCTACCACATCTTACATACACTATAGTATATTCAAGGTCTTCATCTAAACATCTTATAGTATGTCACAATATAATAATATGATAAAAGATAAAGTAAATGCCATTATAAAAGTGTAAATTATATTAAACAATAGATTGTTTATACATAGAGTCATAAAAGCCCTTAGCCACAAGTTGGCTCACCGGGAACCCACTCTTTCAATCTCCCACTTGCCATAAAGCCAACTAGTCATACTGCGTAGTCTCATTGCTTCGCGATGTTTGTCAAATAATGGTCCTGGCAAGGGCTTAGTAAGTGGATCAGCGATATTGTCTGCAGAGGCCACTCTCTCGACAGTGATGTCTCCTCTTTCCACGATCTCCCGGATGATGTGGTTTTTCCTCAGTACGTGTTTGGATCTTTGATGAGACCTTGGTTCCTTTGCCTAAGCAACGGCACCCGTGTTTTCACAGTACATCGGGACTGGACCAACAGCTTCAGAAATAACGCCCAACTCTTGTACGAAATTCCTCATCCAAACTTCCTCTTTAGCAGCAGCTGATGCCGCAATGTATTCTGCCTCAGTGGTGGAATCCGCTGTGGTGTCCTTCTTGGAACTCTTCCAAGAGACAGCACCGCCATTGAGCATGAACACAAATCCAGAGGTTGATTTCGAGTCATCCACGTCACTTTGGAAGATAGAGTCGGTATAGCCTTCCAATTTGAGATCTCTTCCTCCATAAACCATGAATACATTCTTAGTTCTTCTCAAGTACTTAAGAATATCCTTCACGGCTTTCCAATGCATTTGACCGGGATTGGCTTGATATCTGCTCGTGACACTCAGAGCAAATGCCACATCCGGTCTGGTAGATATCATCCCATACATGATACTCCCTATGGCTGACGCATATGGTATGTGTGTCATTTTCTCTATCTCTTCGTCAGTCTTGGGACACATAGACTTGGATAGAGAGACTCCATGACATATAGGTAGATGTCCTCTCTTGGACTCATCCATTGAAAACCTTTTCAATATAGTGTCGATGTAGGTAGCTTGAGTAAGTCCTATCATTCTCTTAGTGTCGATGTGTAGGTACCTGATAACCATATCTTTGTTGACTGCAACATCCCTACATCATTCCCAATGAGTAAGATGTCATCAACATAAAGTACTAAGAATGTCACAGCATACTTAACTACTTTCTTGTACACGCACGGTTCCTCCGGGTTCTTGATGAAACCAAAATCCTTTATTGTTTCATCAAATTTCTGGTTCTAACTTCTTGATGCTTGTTTGAGACCATAGATCGATCTCTGAAGCTTGCATACCTTATGCTCGCTTCCCATGGATGTGAATCCCTCGGGCTGCATCATATAGATTTCTTCCTTAATGTTTTCATTAAGAAATGCAGTCTTCACATCCATTTGCCATATCTCATAGTCATACCATGCTGCTATGGTAATAAGGATTCTTATGGACTTGAACATTGCGACTGGTGAAAAAGTTTCATCATAGTCAACTCCTTGTCTTTGAGTATAACCTTTTGCCACCAATCGTGCCTTGTAGATCAGTACCTTTCCATCAGGCCCAAGTTTTCTCTTATAGATCCATTTACACCCTATTGGAACAATTCCATCGGAAGGATCTACTAAAGACCAAACTTGGTTTGTATGCATCGAATCTATTTCCGACTGCATAGCTTCAAGCCATAAATTCGAATCCGCATCAGAAATTGCTTCCTTGAAGTTTCTTGGATCACATCCAATGTCGGGTTCACTTTGATCCCCTTCAAGAAGAAAACCATATCTAATAGGAGGCCTAGAAGTCCTCTCGGATCTTCTAGTAATAGGTGTGTCAATCAATGGTTCCTGAGGTGTAGGATCATTATTTTGTAGCTCGGGTTATTCTCGAATTTCTTCGAGTTCCATCATCTTGCCTTTCTTATCCAATAAGAACTCCTTCTCCAAGAAGGAGGCATTCCTTGAAACAAACACTTTTTTTTTCAGTAGGATGATAGAAATAATATCCGATTGAATTATTCGGATACCCTACAAAATAACATAAGGTGGATCGACTATCCAACTTATCTCCCATTGTCTGCTTCACGTAAGCAGGACATCCCCAAATCCTCAAGTACGAATACTTAGGAGCTTTGCCATTCCATAACTCGTATGGTGTTTTGTTCACTGCTTTAGTGTGGACGTTGTTCAACAATAATACCGTCGTTTCAAGAGCATAGCCCCAAAACGAAGGTGGGAGCTCAGTGAAGCTCATCATAGATCAAACCATGTCCAACAATGTTCGATTGCGACGCTCCAAAACTCCATTCAGCTGAGGTGTCATAGGAGGATTCCACTGAGAGAGAATCCCATTCTCTTTTAGATAGTTCAAAAACTCGGTACTCAAGTATTCTCCACCTCGATCCGATCGAAGTGCTTTAATACTCTTACCTAGTTTGTTTTCTACTTCAGCCTTGAATTCTTTGAACTTTTCAAATGATTCAGACTTATATTTCATCAAATATAAGTACCCATACCTAGAATAATCATCAGTAAAGGTAATGAAGTAGGTGTGACCAAATTTTGTACCAATACTAAATGGTCCGCAAACATCTGTATGTATCAAATCCAATAGATTTTGACTACGCTCAGGTTTTCCTTTGAAAGGAGATTTAGTCATTTTTCCTTTCAGGCAGGACTCACAAGTAGGTAGAGAGTTAATATCAGACATATCAAACATGCCCTCTCCCACTAGCTTGTTCATCCTCCTTGAGGAAATATGACCTAGCCTAGCATGCCAAAGGTTTGCTGGGTTTTGACTATCGATTTTCCTTTTATTTGTTGTTACCGGCTTATCAAGATAATTAAATGGAACGTCTTTTAATTTTAAGTTATATAGATCGTTTTCAAGTTGTCCATTTCCAATCAAACATTCATTCTTGTAAATATTGCAAATCTCATTCACAAAATTATAAGAAAAACCATTTCTATCAAGCATAGAAATAGAAATAATGTTTTTAATCGAATCTGGCACAAATAAAACGTCTCTCAAAAATAACTTAAAATCGTTCTGCAAAACTAAATAAATGTCTCCTATAGCTTGGGCTTCAACTCTAGAACCATTTCCGAGTATTAGCTGGGTCTCACCCTTCCTAAGCTTATTACTTCTTGTCATCATTTGCAACTCATTGCAAATGTGAGATCTACATCTGGTATCCAATACCCAAGAAGTAGTATTAAGTAAAACATTTATTTCAATGTAAAACATACCCTTTGCAGTTACGTTTCCAATGACCGGGTTTCTTGCAGTGATGGCAAACTTGTTTAGACTTGTCCAATTTTGCATGTAACATTTTGCCTTGAGATCATGGTCCAACCATTTCTCTAGTTCGGCCAACCTTTCGGCAGTTACATCAGCCGGGGCTGTTTTCGGAGAAGCCTTTTCTAATACATAGAAAATATTTTCCGAACTCTGGACAATCTTAACGTATTGAACCATTCCGTATAGTTGCGCCAGAAAGTTTGTTTTGTTCGAGAATTGAAACATGTGGATTACAAAGATTCATCATAATGATATACTGAGATGAAACAGACAATAATCGATGATTGTTTAATTAATTTACTAAGACATAAAATATGGCGAATTTTATTTTATGAATCTCACTCCCACTATTTTAACGATTTTACTACCCTTTAATGAAAACGAAAAACATTTTTTTTAGTGGGAACATGGAGTCCAATTGACAAACTATAGTCCCGAATAATATCAGCCAACCATAATTTTCAAATGGTAGAGCCCAATTGCTTCCAAAGCAACCTCCATGTCTTTACCTCATGTCCAATAAGGGCCCTAATAATATGACGCCGTTTATTGTGACACGTCAAGATGACCCATCAATATTAAGTTGTGATGGACGGTCGCCATGTGGATCCCCAATAATATGAGCCAATCCCATGGGAGTTCCATCCAACTTACAACATGTGTCGATCCAATGTACAACTTTCCGACGAACGGGCCCCCCCAATAATATGAGCCGGACCGTATCCGCGGGTAGCATCTCATACATTGATCGTTGATGGAAGGTAGGAACATTTAAACAATATTTAAATTTCCTTTATTTATCTTGATATCAATTTTAAATCATATCTAAAATGAGGGATTTTTAATTTTGAAAATTTGTCTCATCATTTAAAATTTGTATGCTTGCGGGATTCATACAATTTAGTCTAAACATGCATACAACGATAATATCATATATTATACTTTAGGATGATCGATTCCATTACTAATCGACCCGTGGTTGCCAATCACGAGTCTAAATCCAATCCTAGGTAATATGCAAGTATGCAATGCAATCCTATTACATTGTGCTTCCAATTTACATTTCTTCAGTCTTTATCATTGCTTGCTGGTCCCACCTCCATCTTCAAAATCTCCCACTATTTCTAGTGAATTTACAATAAATTACTATGACAAATAAAGGGATACATTGTAGGGGTGGGAACGGGCCATAAACCAGGCCCACTTTTATTACAAATGATAAAATCAAATTTGGGCCATAAATCATGCCCATTAATAAAACCCAACAATCAATAATAAAGCTAAATGTAAAAAACCTAACATACACCTATAATATTGGTCATGGCAATCGATCATCCTTATCCAATAATATTTAATTCAAAAATTAATTTATTGGATATCATGCAATGGCAATAAATATAAATAGATAAAATCATATTTCATACATAAAATCTTATTATATATATAAAATCATATTTTATCTAGTTTATCCATAAAATCATATTTTACATATAAAATCCAATTTTATACATAAAATCATATTTTATTATCAATTGTACCAAAATTAATAATTAAATATTTAATTTATTGGATTAAATTTATAAATTTCCAAAATTCAAAATTTATCCAAAAATTAATTTTCTTAAAAATTTTGGGCTCAAACAATTTTGACCCATTGCCTCGTGGACCAACTGAAACAATTTTCAATCGGGCCAAAACTTGGCTCGATAACAATTAACGGGCTGAATTTCAAAATTTCAAAAAAAAATAAAATTTTAATTTTTCTGGGCTGCCCGGGACGATCCCGGGCGGTTCTCGACAATCGGGCCGGGGGCCCAGCCCTTCGCTGGGCCGCTCGGCGCGGCCCAGCTGCGCGCAGGGCAGCGGGCAGTCCCCTTGGAAAATTAAAAAAAAAATTTTCTTTCGTTTTATTTTTCTGAAAAATCGAGGCTTGTACAATTGAACAATATTTTAATCGTAAAATCCGATAACAACCTGGCTTTGATACCACTGTTGGAACACGGTCGTTCTCCGGATCAAAAAGAAAGTGATACCCAGTGCAGCGGAAGTTTTAAAATTTTATATGGAACGATTCCATATGGATATCAAATTCCTACAATTAAAATTGATAACATAAAATTTAAACAATATAAATTTTACCTTAAAATCTCGAAGCGAGATTATGGACACCAACAGATTAAACTGCTCTCGTTGTATATCCCAGGAACTGATGAACGAACAATTCTTCAATCAGGTCCATGAACAGAAATTTAATCCCTCTGATAGACTGCACTAGAAAGTCTATCAGAAGTTTCTACGAAGAGATAGAACATATATGATCTGTTAAATCAGTCTGCAAATTCAAAATTTACAGACTGAATTTTCGAACACTGTGTGAGGGAGAGGGAGGGGTCGGCCGAAAACCCTAAGAGAGAGCTCTCTAGGTTTTCGAAATTATGACCTGTGTTGTCTAATTTATGTACTGCAATAACTTATTTATAATGTGGGCTGCTAACAGCTTAGGGCCCATTAGTCATAAGTTCAAGCCTGACAAGCAAAGCCCGCATGTTCAAAAATTAATTTAAAATTCATCGTGACTCAGATTGATAAATCAATTTCACCAATGTGCACAGAAACCATTTCTGCATCTTTTAAAGTCAAGATAAATTTTCTGAAGAATGGTTCCATCCCAATACTGAGATTTTAACTGTTGTTGTACGCGAACTTAATCAATGGCAAGTGATCTTGTAAAGCTGGACCAAAATCCATAGAACACGCTCTAAGCATATCCTCAAGAGTACGGATATTGCGCTCTGACTGCCCATCAGTCTCAAGGTGATAAGCTGTACTCAAGCAAAGAGTAGTACCCATAGCACGCTGAAAACTCCCCAGAACCTGTAAGTAAACCTAGGATCTCGATCACTGACAATTCTCACAGGTACTCCGTGCAATCGTACAATATCCTGAATGTACAAGAGGGCCATCCTGTCAAAACTATAGTTTCGGTTATAAGGAGTGAAATTTGTTGCCTTGGTGAGTCATTCCACCACAACCCAAATAGCATCATAATTCCTCGAGGATACTGGCAAAAGGGTCACAAAATCCATCGTGATAAACTCCTATTTCCACTCAGGAATAGGCAAACTGTGATGTAATCCTCCAGGTCATCGGTGTTTTGTCTTAACTTGCTGACACACCAGGCACTTGGACACATACTGATACACACTTCGTTTCATTCCTTTCCAACAAAATCGAGTGCGCAAATCCTAGATGGATACTCAACTTAGTGCGATGTGCTTGAGATAGAATCTCATTTCTCAGAGAATCATCCTCAGGTACTACAATACGGCCTGACAAACACAAGAAACCATAAGCCTGATAGTGAAATCCGGACGTACTAACCTCGTTGGCTAGACGAGCCAAACGCTGGGTCTTTGGATCAGACATCTAAGCATCTTGAATCCAAGAATACAAAGCCGACTTAGATAAAATCGTAAACATCTGAATATATTGCATACCTTTCTTATGCTTGAAGGTATATCCCGAATAGCAACATTCCGGAATTAAACTATAAACAAGACAAGTCTGAAGTGAAGATACTCTTACGATTCAAAGAATCAGTTGTGAGATTAGCAGTTCTTGGATGGTATTTAATTTTACAGTCGTAATCCTTCAGCAAATCCATCCAACGTCTCTGTCTCAAGTTCAACTCCGCCTGAATGAAAAAATACTCACAGTCGTAATCCTTCAACAAATCCATCCAATGTCTCTCTCTCATGTTCAACTCCGCCTGAGTGAACAAATACTTGAGACTTTTGTCATCTGTGAAGATCTCAAATCTCTCGCCATACAGATAATGACGCCAGAACTTCAACGCAAAGACAATAGCTGTTAACTCAAGATCATGCACAAGATATTAATTCTCGTGAACCTTCAACTGTCTAGAAGTGTATGCTATCACATGCCCATTCTGAATCATGGCACAACCTAACCCCTGTAAAGATGCATCAGTATACACCGCATACCCTCCAGACCCCGACGGTAATGCCAACACAGGCACAGAAGTCAACCGTCGACAAAGTTTACATAATTTCTCTTCACAATCTAAGGAACACTCAATAGTTACCCCTTGCGAGTAAGTATCAGGGGTCGAGCTATCTGCGAGAAATTAGCGATGAAACAACGGTAATATCTTGTCTGACCCAAAAAATTACGGATCTCAGCCACTGTCTTCGGACGTGACCAGTTCAATACAGGCTCAATCTTGCTCGGATCTACAACAATTTCATTTTTGGATATAACGTGGACAAGAAATACCACCCGATCCGGCCAGAATTCACACTTACTCAACTTAGCGTACAACTTTCTATCCCTCAGAGTCTACAACACAAGCCTCAGAATATAAGAATAATCATTCACGTCACGTGAATACAACAAAATGTCATCAATGAAGACTACTACAAACTTGTCCAAAAATAATCTAAAAACTCGATGCATCGGATCTATGAATATAGCCGGTGCATTAGTCAACCCAAATGGCATTACTATAAACTCATAATGCCCATATCTAGTCCTAAATGCAGTCTTGGATATATCCTGATCTCCGACTCGTATATGATGATATCCAGATCTGATCAAGTCAATCTTGTAGAAGACTGAAGTACCCTGTAACTGATCAAACAAATCATCAATACGTGGCAAAGGATACTTATTCTTGATGGTCACGCGATTCTATTGTCGATAATCAATGCATATTCGCATAGAGCCATCCTTATTTTTCAAGAATAGAACAGGCGCTCCCCAAGGTAAAACACTCGGACGAATGTAACCCTTGTCCAACAAATCCTGAATCTGCTGCTTCAACTCACACATCTCTGAAGAAGTCAGAAGATACGGTGCTCATGATACAGGCGAAGTCCCTGGAATCAACCCTATGCCAAACTCGACTTCTCGAACTGGAGGAAAACCCGGAATCTCATCTAGAAATACATCCGAAAAATCATTAACAACTGGAAAATCCTCAATACCAACACTTCCAGCGAACATTAACAACATAGATGAGGTATACTTCCCCTCCAGACTCTAGAGCTCGACAGTCTCTCAAAGCCGATACCAAAGGCTTCTGAGGTCACGCTCCCTCACCATAAAAGAACCAGCTATCATCTCCAACTGGATAAAAGGGCACCAATTTCTGATAGCAGTCCACTGAAGCTCGATAAGTAGTCAAGATATCTATGCCCAAGATGCAATCGAAATCCTCCATTGCTAATACCATGAGATTCGCCATCAAAACATTCCCCTCAAACTCTAAAGTGCAACCAACCACCTGACTATTAGCAAACATACACTGAACTGTCGGTTTAGAAAAAGAAAGTACTACGTCTAGGTTAATGTATGGTCACTTATGATGCTTAACAAATCATGCAGATATTGAGGAATGAGATGCACTAGTATCAATAAGAACAAAAACAGGTATACCGCATAATAGAAACATTCCTGCGATAACCCTCTCATTCTCCTCTATTGCCTGATCATACCTTAATGCAAACACCTGACCAAAAGTACGAGGTCACAGATTGGATCCTCCTGCAGATTGACTTTGTGGTCTTTGTTGTACGGTGGTCTGAGAACCAGATCCAGCTCCCCCAACCTGTGGACAATCTTTCCTCATATGGGCCAATCTCCCTGCATCGGAATCATGCTCGTGCAGCCTTATGACACTTGTCAGTCGAATGATTCTTACCACAATGGTTATGCTGACCCTTCCATCAAAAACGCATCACTCCCCCAGATCCGGAGGAAGAAGAAGAAGCAGACTTTTTGAAAGACTGAGCACGGGGACCCAAAGAACTCGCGGGTCTAGACGAAGGAAAGGACCTGTTACGGCGAATGCTATCCTTTGCCTGGTGACATCGACTAACCAATCCCTCGTAAGTCATGTCATCGCCAATAGATACACGGTCTAGATTTCTGGATTAAGACCCTGAAGAAACAGACTATACTTTGCCTCAATGCTGTCAGAAATATAAGAACAATAGGGCAACAACTCAAAGAACTTCTACTGGCATTCGTCAATTTACATTGAGCCCTGCTTCAATCCCAGCAATTCACTCGCCTTCTCCTGTCGGAGTGCGGGAGGAAAATTGAAACGACCATAATCTCTAATCATGTTAATTAATAAAGAAAAATGCGGATTTAAAAAATTTTTTGCCATTCCCTATCTATTTAAACTCGAAACCACCTGTCTCAATTCAGCATTCAATATATAATAACACCAGACAGGAAAACTGTGAGACCCCATTTCTAATCCTCTAATATCGAATAATTAAACATAATCGAACACAATAAGCCGCGGAAAATGAATCAAATATATTTTTCTTTTCAAGACACTGCGCGCCCGCGCCGAGACTTCGCAAAACAACGGCGCGGCCGAGCCAAGAACCGCGCGCCCCTGCCGCCCTCTCGAACTGCTGAACTCCAGGGCACAAAAGAAAAGTCTAACAAACTAAACTCAAAAACTCAAGCAACCAAGGTTCAAACATCATAAATACAAGAGATCTAAGGAGTTGAAACACCAACAAAACGATGTTTAACAGTACAAGTTTGACGGTAGGGATTCGTTCAACTAAACAAAACAGTACAAATCCAAAAGGTACGACCCTAAGATACACGGTGTCTCACTTCTATCATCACACCCCGAGCTAACCCAAACGACTTGGTCCAGCTCCTGATCCTCCTGTTGCCAAGTTACACATACAAAACAAAGACAACAGCAGGAATAATCCGGTCAGAAATATAATTTCTAAGTAAAAGAGACATGCACTCAATATCAAATAAACACTTCAATCGAAATGTTTCAACATAAATCATAACATCGAAATGATATTGAATGAATGCATGAATTTTAAAGTCGAGATTATCAAGTCAGATAATCATAAAATCGATCGGTACTCGGTTGGGATCCCGGGGTCAAGCCTTCACGAAAACTCACCGACGCACCCTTTAGGGGTGGAAGTCGATCAACTCGATCCCCTAGGCTTCAGAGCAACTATAAAAAGTATTCTGGCAATTGGAAAAACTCGAAATCCAAAGCCACTTCAATATAGATCCCTAAAACATCTAATTTCAAAATGAATCGAAAGTCGGCTCAATATGAATGCAAGTGCAGCAATAACTAAATCAAGTTCACGCAAGCAAATAAACAAGAGGTATGTGATTTTCGGGAACTCGAGAATAAGTCGATCTCGAGTATTCGTTCCCATTCATTTCAATTTCGACTTTTACCTTTTTCTCGAAGCTTCAATCAATCCTGTCAAACAAGAGACAACTCGATTCAAACTCTAAATAATTCGAAACTCAAAGTCATTAATCAAACAATCTATACCGTCTTCCAACTCTTCGATTGGTAACCGATCTCCAAGTCCTCCAATTCCAATCTCTAATCAACTGTCAAAACATCGAGACACGGATTCGATATCAACTCGGAATTCAAACTCAATCAAATTCGATATTCAACTAAAACCGAACCAAAACCGATAACTCAAACTCGATTTTGACGGCATGACGGCTATAAACTGACTATCCGAAAATACAAACCATCAAACAACAATCACAATAACTCAATTACCATCACAATCCATCAAAACAACTCAAATACAACCTCAATCAAAATCATCATTTTTGAATTTCACCTCTAAAATCATAAAAAATCCAAACTTCGTTCTTTTTCCAAACCGACTTCGAATGCACGATCTATACTAGCTCAAGAATGACATACTCCAAGATTATCAAATTCTGACAACTCAACAAAATCGAAGTTCAAGAGATCGTAGCAAAACTTACGTCTAAATGAAGCCCTCGTTGCGGTGATCGTGAATCTCAACTCGGAATTCAAATCTAACGGTTGGATCGAGCGAATCGGACGGTTGAAAAGCTCAAAATGGCGTCTCCCATGGCTTCCTGCAGTACGTATGAAAAGGAGAGGAGAAGGGAGAGGAGAGAAATGATTTGATGTGATGGTGAGGCAAGTTGCCTTAAGATATTATACAAAATCCAATTTTTGCATTTCACTCCTTTATTTCTCCAAGTTGCAAAGTAACCCCCTGTTAAATATCAAAACGATCCTCAATCACTAACAATTCTGATTATCTCGATTAAACTCAATTATAATAAAATCGGGGCATTACAATTCTCCCCCTCTAAGATTCAATTTCGTCCTCAAAATCTGACAGATCACAGACTGAACAAAACGAAACAAACTGAAGACAAACTCACATCAATCGAATAACTCTGGAAATCGCTGCCTCATATCGTATTCGGTCTCCCAAGTCGATTCTTCAACTCCGTGATGACTCCACTATATCTTCACCAACGGAATCGACTTGTTTCTGAGCTGCTTCTCTTTTCTGTCAAGAATCTGAATCGGTCGCTCAAAGTAACTCAGATTCTCATCAAGTTCGGCCTCGTCAGACTGAAGAACGTGAGACGGATCCGGATGATACTTCCGTAGCATCGAAACGTGAAACACATCGTGGATACTTGAAAGAGACGGAGGAAGAGCAATCTTATAGGCAAGATCTCCTATCTTCTTCAGAATTTCATACGGACCAAGGAATCTCGGTGACAACTTTCCTCTTTTTCCGAATCTGACAGTGCCCCTGAATGGAGAAATCTTCAGAAACACACGGTCTCTCTGCTCGAAACACAGTGGTCTGCGTCTGACATTCGCATACTTGGCCTGTCTATCTTGGGCTGTCTTCATTCTGACTCGGATCAACTTCACCTGCTCTGCCATATCGCGAATCATATCTGGACCCAACTCAGGTGATTTTGAAATCTCATCGCAAAATAACGGAGATCTGCATTTCTTCCCGTACAAAGCTTCAAAAGGTGCCATTCCAATACTCGCCTGGAAGCTGTTATTGTACGAAAACTCCACTAGAGGCAAGGACTCCTGCCAACCTGATCCAAAATCAAGCACTACAGCACGAAGCATATCCTCCAAAGTGTGGATCGTACGCTCGGACTGACCATCGGTCTGAGGGTGATACGCTGTGTTTAAGTGCAAACGAGTACCCAAAGCCTCCTGAAGATTGTGCCAAAAGTGAGAAGTGAACCTCGGATCTCTATCTGATACTATCAACTTTGGCACGCCGTGCAATCTCACAACCTCTCTGACATAAAACTTGGCCATCTGATCGTGACGGTATGTCATACGGTATGGAATGAAACAAGAAGATTTCGTCAACCGGTCAATCATAACCCAAATCGCATCACAACCTCTGACTGAACGCGGTAACTTCGTGACAAAATCCATGGAGATATGATCCCACTTCCATTCCGGAATAGGTAAACTGTGAAACAAACCACCTGGTTTCTTCCTCTCGGCTTTTACTTGTTGACAATTCAGACAACGAGACACAAACCTCGTGACATCTCCTTTCAATTGCTTCCACCAAAACTGAGTCTTCAAGTCATTATACATCTTCCGGCCTCCAGGATGAACACTGAACCGACTACAATGCGCCTCTCGAAGAATACGCTGTCTCAACTCAGAAACATCGGGCACAACTAAACGGCTGTTCACAAACAAAACATCATCCTTGACCTGAAATTCTGACTGATGACCTGATCGGACCTTCTCTATCGAACTCTGAATGCTCGGATCGGATCTCTGTGCCTCTCTGATCAACTGAAACAACTCTGGCTCGACCTGAATCGCAAAAACTCTGATGGATCTCCTATCGGTCTCAAACTCCAAACCAGAAGTACAACAGTCTTCAATAAATTGAGAGACACCAATCGTAGCAAGAGACAAAGAACAAAGCTTCCGACTAAGAGTGTCTTTAGCTGCATTAGACTTTCCAAGATAGTACTTGATCTTGCAGTCGAAGTCCTTAAGCAAATCCATCCATCTCCTCTGCCTCATATTCAGCTCGGACTGAGAAAACAAGTATTTCAGGCTCTTGTGGTCAGAAAATATCTCAAACGACTCGACATACAGGTAATGGCGCCAAGTCTTCAAAGCAAACACGATTGCAGCTAGCTCGAGATCATGGATTGGATAACGAGTCTCGTGCGGCTTCAGCTGCCTCGAAGCATAAGCTATGACATGCTTCCTCTGCATAAGAATGCATCCAAGACCATGGTGAGAAGCATCGTTGTACACAGAGAAACCTCCAGTACCTGATGGAATAGACAAGATCGGAGCACTGGTCAATCTCTTCTTCAGCTCAATGAAACTAGCCTCACACTGCTCGGACCAAACAAACGGTGCATTCTTCTGGGTCAACTGAGTAATCGGCTTTGCAATGGAAGAGAAGCCCTCGATAAATCGGCGATAATACCCCGCTAAACCCATGAAGCTTTGGATTTCTGGCACTGATGTCGTTCTCTGCCAATTCATAACTGCTTCGATCTTACTGGGGTTCACAGATATTCCATCTCCCGATACAATGTGGCCTAAGAAAACCACTCGGTCCAACCAAAACATGCACTTCGACAGCTTAGTATACAACTGTTCGGCTCGCAAAGTCTGTAAAACGATTCTCAAATGCTCGGAATGATTAGAACGGTTCTTCGAATAGATCAGAATGTCGTCGATGAAGATGATGACAAACTCATCTAGATACCGCTGAAAGATACGATTCATCAGATCCATAAAAACTGCTGGAGCATTGGTCAAACCAAACGGCATGACTATGAATTCGAAATTCCCATATCTGGTTCTGAAAGCTGTCTTCGGCAATCCTCGTCGCGAACTCTCAGCTGATAATACCCTGATCGCAGATCTATCTTCGAATACACTGAAGAACCTTGCAGTTGATCAAAAAGATCGTCGATTCTTGGTAGAGGATACTTGTTCTTGACCGTCGCTTGATTCAACTGGTGGTAGTCGATGCAAAGTCGCATAGAACCGTCTTTCTTCCTCACAAAAAGCACTGGTGCACCCCAAGGTGATACGCTAGGTCGAATGTATCCCTTGGAAATCAAATCTTCTAACTGTTCCTTCAATTATTTCAACTCTAACGGAGCCATACGGTAAGGTGCTTTCGAAATAGGCTGAGTACCTGGTGCAAGTTCAATGCTAAATTCGATGTCTCGAATAGGCGGTAAACCAGGAATCTCGTCTGGAAAAACATCTGGAAACTCGCTAACAACCGGTATCTTAGACAACTCAGGACTAGACCTATGAACATCCATTGAATAAATCAAGAATCCCTCTGCTCCTTACTGTAGAAAACGAGACATGGATAACACAGAAATCAACGGAATTTTGGATCGAGAACCCTTACCGAAAAACTTCCAATCGTCTGCCGTCTCAGGTCTGAATCGAACCACTTTCTGAAAGCAATCTACTGTCGCCCTATACTTGGTCAGAGCATCAATCCCGACAATACAGTCAAAATCAGATATTCCAAGTATGATGCAGTCAATCTCAATCGAATTCCCTTCGGATTCTATTACACAATTTCGGACCATTCTCACCGAAACAATTCCTCCACCCAAAGGTGAAGTAATAGAAACAACATCAGATAATGGCTTAGCAAATAAATCATGCATCACGACAAATCTTTCAGAAATAAAACAGTGAGAAGCACCCGTATCAATCAACACAAACGTAGGATAACCAAAAATCGAACAGTTACCTGCTATCACGTCATTCGGGGCTGCATTGGCTTGATCCTCTGTCAAGGAAAACACCCTCGCCTGCTGTCGAGGAGGTTGGTTCTGATTCTGATTACCTCCCTAACGAGTCTGCTGTTGAGGTTGAAAGGAATGAACTGCAAAAGCTGATCTCTCTGGCTGAGCTGGCGGTCGAGAAGAACTGCCGCTCTGAGCTCTATCGGATCCTCGCTGAGGACAAACTCTAGCAAAGTGACCCGGCTGCTGGCAGATATTGCAACTACCAAACATGCCTCCACACTGATCACTGGGATGACGTCCTCCACACTTGCTGCACGAAGATCCAGAAAACCAAAAATTCTGTCCAGAACTGAATTGTCTAGAGCCACTGGAATTCGATGAATTGCTCCCAGACTTCTTAAATTTCTTTCCCTTCGGTCTATACTGATCTCTCCTGTTTCTGCCACTGTTGCCTCCCTCAACCCTCTGAGACTGATTCGACTGCTGAGAAGGTTGGTACTGATACTGAGACTGCTGAGGCTGAAACTGAACAGGCTGATTCGGAAAAGATCTCTGCTGCTGCTGAGGAGCTACCTGATTAACTCGTTGCATCAAGAATCCGGCTTTGGCTCCCTTTGCTTGATCCATAACATCTGCGAAGTTGTTAGGTCTTCCGGTATTGACCAAGGTAAATATCTCAGGGTTCAAGCCATTGATGAAATGGTCGGCCTTGGCTTCCTCGTTATCTGCAATGTGAGGTGCAAACCTCAAGAGACTGTCAAATTTTCTCACATAGTCCTCAATGCTCAAGTTCCCTTGTTTCAGATTCGCAAATTCAGCACCCTTTTCCTTTCGATACGAGACAGGAAAGAAACGCTTAAAGAACTCAGTCTTAAACAAACTCCAAGTGATAACGGTGCCTCGATTCTCATTGGCCCTCTAGGTCGTGGTCCACCAATTCTTGGCAACACCCTGCAACTGATGACTGACTAACCTGATTCTGCGGTCATCGGTATAGTCGAGGGAATCAAAGAGCTCATCCATTTCATCTAGCCAACTTTCACAAGCAACGGAGTTCTCGGAACCCGTTAAAGTAGGCGGTCAGAAAGATCGAAACATCTTCAGTAGAGTCTCCATCGGGGTTGCACTTGCATCAAACTGATCCATTCCAGTACTACCCTGATCATTCTGAGGAGTTATCACTGGCGGCGGATTCTCAGTAGAAGGAGGAGTCAAAGGTGGTTGATTCCTTCTCAAAGATCGTCGAGGTGCCATCTGATATCAAGGGTTAGGACAAAATATCTCAGACTTATTCTCAATCTCATAACCTCGGTGTTCAAAGCTTTGCTCTGAGTACTCATGAATCTCAATGATATACGAGGACAGATAATAGTACAAGGACAAATATATATCACGTAATTCATGCTTTATAAATTAAATCACTACTCATGTAATTCAATTATTTCAAGAATCAATAAAGCATGCTCGCACGTATTTAAAATAATCATTTAAATAAATCAATCACATGCGAGAGTTTAATTCATGCGGACTCGATCTACCCCGCTCACTCTAGTTCAAATCCAAGAATCTTATCGCTTTGATACCACTTAATGTGAGACCCCGTTTCTAATCCTCTAATATCGAATAATTAAACATAATCGAACACAATAAGCCACGGAAAACGAATCAAAATTTTTTTATTTTTTATTTTTTCAAGACACTGCGCGCCCGCGCCAAATCAGGCGCGCCCGCGCCGAGACTTCGCAAAACAATGGCGCGCCCGAGCCAAGAACCGTGCGCCTGCGCCGCCCTCTCGAACTGCTGAACTCCAGGGCACAAAAGAAAATTCTAACTAACTAAACTCAAAAACTCAAGCAACCAAGGTTCAAACATCATAAATACAAGAGATCTAAGGAGTTGAAACACTAACAAAATGATGTTTAATAGTAAAAGTTTGACGGTAGGGATTCGTTCAACTAAACAAAACAGTACAAATCCAAAAGGTACGACCCTAAGATACACGGTGTCTCACTTCTATCA
Organism: Henckelia pumila; assembly: GCF_033568475.1. Classification (NCBI taxonomy): domain Eukaryota; kingdom Viridiplantae; phylum Streptophyta; class Magnoliopsida; order Lamiales; family Gesneriaceae; genus Henckelia; species Henckelia pumila. The sequence continues at coordinate 199,937,336 of NC_133121.1, forward strand.
TCACACCCCGAGCTAACCCAAAGAACTTGGTCCAGCTTCTGATCCTCCTGTTGCCAAGTTACACATACAAAACAACGACAACAGCCGGAATAATCCGGTTAAAAATATAATTTCTAAGTAAAAGAGACATGCACTCAATATCAAATAAGCACTTCAATCGAAATGTGTCAACATAAATCATAACATCGAAATGATATTGAATGAATGCATGAATTTAAAAGTCGAGATTATCAAGTCAGATAATCATAAAATCGATCGGTACTCGGTTGGGATCCCGGGGTCAAGTCTTCACGACAACTCACCGACGCACCCTTTCGGGGTGGAAGTCGATCAACTCGATCCCCTAGACTTCAGAGCAACTATAAGAAGTATTCTGGCAATTGGAAAAACTCGAAATCCAAAGCCACTTCAATATAGCTCCCTAAAACGTCTAATTTCAAAACGAATCGAAATTCGGCTCAATATGAATGCAAGTGCAGCAATAAATAAATCAAGTTCACGCAAGCAAATAAACAAGCGGTATGTGATTTTTGGGAACTCGAGAATAAGTCGATCTCGAGTATTCGTTCCCATTCATTTCAATTTCGGCTTTTACCTTTTTCTCGAAGCTTCAATCAATCCTGTCAAACAAGAGACAACTCGATTCAAACTCTAAACAATTCGAAACTCAAAGTCGATAAATCAAACAATCTATACCGTCTTCCAACTCTTCGATTGGTAACCGATTTCCAAGTCCTCCAATTCAAATCTCTAATCACCTGTCAAAATATCGAGACACGGATTCGATATCAACTCGGAATTCAAACTCAATCAAATTCGATATTCAACTAAAACCGAACCAAAACCGATAACTCAAACTCTATTTCGACGGCATGACGGCTATAAACTGACTATCCGGAAATACAAACCATCAAACAACAATCACAATAACTCAATTATCATCACAATCCATCAAAAAAACTCATATACAACCTCAATCAAAATCATCATTTTCGAATTTCACCTCTAAAATCATATAAAATCCAAACTTCGTTCTTTTTCCAAACCGACTTCGAATGCACGATCTATACTAGCTCAAGAATGACATACTCCAAGATTATCAAATTCTGACAACTCAAAAAAATCGAAGTTCAAGAGATCGTAGCAAAACGTACGTCTAAATGAAGCCCTCGTTGCGGTGATCGTGAATCTCAACTCGGAATTCAAATCTAACGGTCGGATCGAGCGAATCGGACGGTTTAAAAGCTCAAAATGGCGTCTCCCATGGCTTCCTGCAGCACGTACAAAAAGGAGAGGAGAAGGTAGAGGAGGGAAATGATTTGATGTGATGGTGAGGCAAGTTGCCTTAAGATATTATACAAAATCCAATTTTTGCATTTCAGTCCTTTATTTCTCCAAGTTGCAAAGTAACCCCCTGTTAAATATCAAAACGATCCTCAATCACTAACAATTCTTATTATCTCGATTAAACTTAATTATAATAAAATCGGGGCATTACAAAAACGATACGATAATTACTAAGATTTTCCATGACAATGCAAATCCCAAGTTTAAGCGAAAAGATAACGAATATAGTTTAGATGCCAACAATTCAAATCTAGACGTTCTTACATTTACATTAAACCAATAAACAAAAATAAACACTTCAAAAAATTTACGTCTAAATAAATTCTGCGGAAGACTAACATAGGTCGGAGGGATGTACCGTGCCCACATCGCAGTCCATTCGAGAGTCATACCCTACGATCTCAATGAATGTCTAACCTGCACCAAGCAAGGTAGTGAGCCTAAAAGCTCAACAAGTATAAACCGTGAAATAACGAGGGTTAAAAATACATGTGAAATACTTAAAATAATAGTACTTATAATACCTTGAATCTTATCCGGAAAGTTTTGAATGTTAAAAGAGAACGAGACTTGGAACTGTAAAAAAATCACATATAAAGAACTCACGCGGCTTACTCAAACTTACGCTTTTAAATATAAACTTTCTTAAACTTTAACTTTAACCTTGAACTTTTAACTTTAACCTTGAACTTGAACTTTGAAATTTAACTTTCCTCCGTAAATTTAGACCCTCGGTTGTGACCTTCTGTTTGATCGATCATGGCTATAGTACTATGCCGACAAGAAAGCTAATATTTCTCCCGGCCCCACATTGCCCCTTTGTTGATAAGGAAAGCCAAGATTTCTCTCAGCCCGTACAAACCCGTCTGTTGGTTAGGGAAGCCAAGATTTCTCCCAGCCCGTCCAAACCCGTCTTTGGTAAGGGAAGTCAAGATTTCTCCCAACCAGTCCAAACCAATCTATTGGTAAGGAACGCTAAGATTTCTCCCAGCTCGTCCAAACTCATCCATTGGTAAAGGAAGCCAAGACATCTCTCCGCCCGTCCAAACCCGTATTTTGTCACAATCAACTCACTTCATTCAAAAACTTTTACTTTCATTGATTTCAAACTTTTTAACTTTACTCAAACTTCAACTTAAACTTTTGCTTGACTTGCAAACGAAAAGACAAAGAACTCAACTTTGGAAAAACTTTATTTAACTCATAAGATGGAACATCACGTTAATATACACAATTTAAGGATGAAATCATGATTTAAAACCAGGAAAGTATGAGGATTAAGTGGCTGCCCCTAGGCGACTAATCACCCAAGTCACACTCCAAGCGTTCAAACCGTAAATTCCATAACTTTAACAATTCTTAACCAAATCGACTTTCGATTGAACCGGCACCTTCTATACATCCTAATCCAACCCAAGGACCAGGTTATAGCTTCCAAAGACCACCCAAGCAACCCGATGAAAACCAATTTCCGGGAAGCCCTCAAACATGTCAAAACTATGCACTAGTCATCCCAACTTGAGAATTTCCTAACTTGACCAAAACTAACCTGATTCTTTCCAAATTTGAACCTTCACGACCAAAAAGTCTTAAAACTAACCTATGACCAGCCCCAAATCTGCCCAGGTTAACCAAACTTTAACCTCAGCCCCCGACTCCATGGCTCATCCTCAATTTGTCACCCGCAAGCCTCGCCTAGGCTTTTATCTTCCACCTATTGACCTCACCAATCACCCAACTTAATTCCAGACCTCTTATAACATCCATACCACCCCCTTAGACCTAAATGAACCCATGGACCGAGATCTTCAACCGGGGACCATCTCCTCACTCCCACCGTTTATCGATTCATCCACTACCAAGCCCAAAACCACAAGTCTCTACAACACCACCCCGGATAGCCTTCACCTAAACTTTTTGACACTTTAATCACCTCCCATAAAACCATTCCAAACTCCATAAACCATACATATTAATCCCCCTAACATCAACCATCCGGAATTTTCAAAAACGAGCACAAACGGCTCAAGATTACGAGCTAAATTTCATGAACATGCAAGAGACTTCAAGAACCAATAATCATGCATAATATACTTCATCTCAACAACAAGAGTATATACAAATTTTGAATTTTCCGGCAATTCTCCTGCTATGCATTCTTAATTTTTTTTTATTGTGCAATAACATGCAAGTTTCATCCCTTAATTCATCCCAAAACTCCAATTAACATCAAAGCACATGAAAATTTCGAAATTCCTCATTAAAGCTACTGATTTTCATCCTAAATTTTGAATTAAAAAAATAGGGGCATAGGTATTCATTCTGAAAATTTCTAAATTCACATGAAGCTTCCATGTTTCAACCGCAACTAAGCATAACAACTCTTTCTAACATTAAAACATGGGTACATTTCGAAAGGGAATCAACACCCCCTACTTATTTCACATAAAATTCTAACCCTAGGTCAATAAAATTGGGGAAAATCGAAATTAAACTCAAGAGCATCAAGAAAAAAATAATAGCCTTGCTTGGTGGCCAAAGAATTGGCCTATACTTGCCTAGACTTGATTTTTAGCCTAAAGGATATGCAAAAAACTGAGAATGGAAATTCATAACCGCAGTTTGGACCCCTAGGAGTCGGCCCTTGGACGTGGTGGTGGTGGTGGTGATCGGTCGGGCGCGGCCGAAAATCCAAAGAAGAAGAAAAACCGATGGTGAGGGAGAAGAGAGAAGGGAAGTGGCGGCTAGTTGGAGTTTCTTGGGGCTAGGGTTTGATTATGTTTGTTGTATTTTTAGTTTTTGATGTATTAATATGTGTATGTATATGTGTATTGTTTGTATAGGTAGGTGTGTGAGTGGGAGGGAATTAAAAAGTGTTATTTTACTTGTAAAGGTGCTAGTCCAAGTTTTACAACTTTGACACTATAAATCTTATACCTATTTAAATTTCTAAGTTTGAAAATCCTAAAATTAAAGTTAAAAAATCAAATTTTACTTTTCAGGGTTTGAAAATGCTAATTTTTGAAAAAGTTTTAAAATAAGCTCAAGAATGCAATAAATGCGATTTTAGGCACCCGAAAAATCCAAAAATCAAAATATTCATTTATTTTCTCAATTCTCACAAATATTAACGTATGAAATAAAATTTAAGAATTTGCCACCAAAAACCACCATCACCTCAAACCGGAACTGGAAGCCATTGAACTCAAGAACGTCAAGGATAATTAACTTAATAATTAAACAAATAAACATCTGAAAGAATTTAGACGCTAACTTTGAAATTAAAATCAACACTTAAATATTTTGATGTCACAATGATATGTAAAATATTTAAATAATAAATAGAGCGATTAAAATAATTTAAATAAGCTAAATGAATGTTTAAAAGTCATTTAAATAAATACACAAGTGGGAAAAAAAAACTTTAAAACGAATTGGAAATTCAAAAGAATTTAAATAAATAATCTAGACATTTAAAATAATTTAAAATAACTAACCGTTAAACTTAAGTTATTTAAAATAAATAAGTTTTTAATTATGAATGCTTAAACCTTTAAAATATTTAAAACAATTAAGTTGCACAATAAAATCCTTTAGACAAAAAAACTTAAACAATTAAAAGCATTAATTAAGTAGTTAGTACAATAAAAATCATTTGAATAAATAATTATTATTTTATTAACAATTAATTAAAACAAAAAATTTAAATCAATTAAACTTTAAAATAATAATCATAATATTTATTTAATTTAATGCATGCGATTTAGTAGATTGGATTTTAGGTGCTAAAATTCCTTCCTCCCTTAAATTGAATTTCGTTCTCGATATTTAAAACTTACTAATTAGGTCTAGATACAAACAATCAGGTGAGCACTAAATTTTCTAACTTTGCCCCATTTGAGTCGTCTCTAATCAGCTTTCGCTGTGCACTCTGATTGTAGTAGCCCGTACCCGAAATCAGTGATTAAGTGTTAATCAATTCATTAATCCTACTAGTTAAGAGTAAACATGATTAAGGGAACTCTTAATGGGTTAACGGAGTCCGAAATTGGATTCAGAACACTTGAAAATGGTTTGAGGGTCATCGAGTTAGGAGGCTCCGAAGTCAAGGTTAGGACGGTCCGAAGTCAGGGTTCGGACGATCCGAAGAGTGGTTCGGACGCTCCGAACGTGCTGCCGACAGTCGTCATGGATGACATCATCATGCTGACATAAGCAATGACGTAATATCGGGTTCGGACGACCCGAAGCCCTGTTCGGACGACCCGAACGTGTTCGGATGACCCGAAGTCCAGTTCGGACGATCCGAACTCCGTCTATAAATAGGGGGTGCCGAGATCATTTTTGAAGTGCACCAATCACCTCTTCTCTCTCGATTCCTTAGCCTTCTAACTCAGATCTAGGGAATTCTAGGCGTACCGTGGGGAATCCGGAAGTGGCATAGCGATCCAGGCATTGTAGCGAAGCTGTGGCCTAGTTTTGAGGAACTCGACAGCAAAGGGCTAACGACGGACGAAGGTATAGCTTTTGCTTCCTATAAATATTTAGGAGTATGCAATAGCTTAGTTAAGGCTTTTAGAGCACTTTAATGATAGTAGTATCATTTGGAAGTGTAGAGCAGACTATAGGCGTGGACCTAGAGTTGGTAGAGCTCGCACTGATTTGAGGTACGGAAGTACTGTTCGAGATATCCTGACTGAGTATGCATGTATTATGTGACTGCATGGTTTATATGTCATTGATTTATGCTGCATTCATTTGCATACTGAGCTATCTCCTTCGAAATGTCTGTTACTAAGGTTTTTCCCTATCCTGTTAGTGGTTGGACTTCCATCGATTTGGGTCCGGCATATCCACTGGTATTATGGTATGGGAGCCACCTCCTGAAGCGACGGCACAGCGTGCTACATACCAGGGCCCGGTCTGTCTCTGTTATCTGATCCTTGACCTCGAGTTTATAGGGAGTTCACTTTGCATGCATGTATACTCATACTCTCGTACTGAGCGTTTTATGCTCACGTCTCGTACTCTGTGTTTCTGGACACCCTATTCCATGGGGTAGGTTTGCGATTGGATGAGGCGGGTGGATCCAAGTGGGGCTAGGCAGTTGTTGGCCAGCTGGAGCTTCGCGTAGGTTTTATTCTGTTGTTATTAGATTGATTCAGCTGTTCGATCTGGTTGTATAATATTTGGGTATTTACAGATTCCTTTCCTTGGGATTGAATATTGTTTTTGGTTTCCGCAGTTTTATTCTGATATCCGTTTAATTAAGTTTATTGCATGCCTAAAGTTCTGTTTAGTAGGTGATCCAGGTAAGGGTCACTACATTTATGGTATCAGAGCATGCAAAGTATTCTTGGGATTTAGATTCTACATAAAGATAACTGTTAGGTTAATTTTGTAGATGGCAGATCGTGACAACCAGAGTTCTCATCGACCGGGAGCCTCATCGGGAACGCCGCCATCGTCTATGAGATGAGGACCGTTTCAGTGTACGTCGATTCTTGCAGACAGGGCCTAAGCCCTTGGTTGGGGGTGAGTCTCCGGAGGATGCGGAGAACTGGTTAGACCGCATGGAGATGACTTTTCAGACTTTCCACTGCACCGAGGAGAAGAAGATGGAGACCTTGGGTTGTCTTCTGGATGGACGTGCGCGCAGGTGGTGGAGGTTTACTTCTGCACCTTTTCTTGCTGCGAGAGGAGTGGCCACCTGGGCCGAGTTCCGCACAGCTTTTCAGAAGCTGTATTTTCCTCTTGCACTCCGTCAGTCGAAGGCGGGCGAGCTACTGAGTCTGCGACAGGGAGCCATGTCTATTGATTAGTATCAGCAGAAGTTCTTTGATCTGCTATCCTATTGCCCCGAGATTGCTAACAGCTCTGGGATAAAGTATAATCTGTTCTTTCAGGGCCTTAACCCTGAGATCCATGACCGAGTGGTGGTTGGCGACGACATGTCCTACGAGGGTTTGGTGAGCCGTTGTCACCAAGCGGAGGATAGCATTCGGCGGAACAGGTCTTTCTCTCAGTCAAGACCTGCTAGTTCTTTGGGTCCCCATGCCCAATCTATCAAGAAGTCCGGATCTACTTCTTCTTCCTCTGGCTCTGCTGGTGTTATCCGTTTCGGTAAAAAGGACAAGTGTGATCATTGTGGGAAGAACCATCCATCCGACAAATGTCGTAGTGATTCTGGAGCTTGTTTTCATTGTGGAGAGACTGGTCATATCCGGAGGGATTTTCCACTATCTGGGGGAGGCGGTTCTGGTTCTGGATCAGGATCTAGTTCTCAGGCCACCGTTCAGCAGAGGTCGCAGGGAAAGCCTGCTGGGAGTTCTCATTTGAGGCCACGAGCTTCTGGCCAGGTGTTTTCCCTGAGACATGATCAGGCAGTGGAGGAGAATGAGAAAGTCATCGCAGGTACATTTCTGCTTTATGGTATACCTGCTCTTGTACTTATTGACACCGGTGCATCTCATTCCTTCATTTCTGTACGTTTTGTTAAGAGGCATAAGTTACCATGCATTGCACTAGATGTAGTGATGTCTGTTTCTACTCCGACGGGCCAATCTGCTTTGGCTAAGCGTCTAGTGATGGGTTGCCCTTTAGAGTTCGAAGGGAACATTCTGTTAGCGAATCTCATGGTTCTTGCAATGGACGACTTTGATTGCATTCTGGGAATAGATATGTTGACTACCTATCGAGCTTCAGTGGACTGCTACCAGAGATTAGTACGCTTTCATCCGGTTGAGGGTGATATCTGGTTTTTATATGGTGAGGGAGCGCGACCCCCGATGCCCTTGGTATCAGCTTTGAGAGCCTGTCGAGCTCTAGAGTCTGGCGGGGAAGGCTACCTTATCTATGCAGTTGATTTGTCCGCTGAAAGCATTGGGATAGAGAGTATTCCTGTTGTAGATGAATTCCCAGATGTTTTTCCTGATGAGATTCCGGGTTTTCCTCCTGCTAGGGAAGTCGAGTTTGGCATAGAGTTGATACCGGGTACTTCGTCTATTTCTCGAGCACCGTATCGTCTGGCTCTGTCAGATATGCGTGAATTGAAGAATCATGTACAGGATCTTTTGGACACGGGATACATTCATCCTAGTGTATCTCCTTGGGGAGCTCCTGTTCTTTTTGTAAAGAAGAAGGATGGGTCTATGCGGTTGTGCATTGACTATCGGCAGCTGAATCGAGTCACTGTGAAGAACAAGTATATGTTGCCTCGTATTGATGACTTGTTTGATTAGCTGCAGGGCACTTCAGTTTACTCCAAGATCGACTTGAGATCTAGGTATCATCAGTTGAGAGTCCGTGATCAGGACGTAGCCAAGACTGCATTCTGTACTCGCTATGGGCATTACGAGTTTCTAGTAATGCCATTTGGTTTGACTAATGCGCCGGCTATATTCATGGACCTGATGAACCGTGTCTTCAGGGAGTATTTGCACAAGTTTGTCGTGGTCTTCATTGACGACATCTTGGTGTATTTGCGTAATACGGAAGAGCATGTTTCTCACTTGCGGTTGGTACTGCAGACTCTTCGAGATGAGCAGTTGTACGCCAAGCTGAGCAAGTGTGAGTTCTGGATGGATCGAGTGGTCTTTCTTGGCCATATCATATCCAGGGAGGGGATTTTTGTTGATCCAAGTAAGATTGAGGCGGTGCTGAATTGGTCACGACCGACGACGGTTGCTGAGATCCGTATCTTTCTGGGACTAGCAGGATATTATCGTCGCTTAATTTTAAATTTCTCTCAGCTAGCTCGACCGTTGATGCAGCGTACCCGTAAGGGTGTTGATTTCGAGTGGTCCTCCGAGTGTGAGGAGAACTTCTGTGAGCTTCGACGACGGTTGACTTCTGCGCTGGTGTTGGCATTACCGTTAGGATTTGTAGGGTATGTGGTATACACTGATGCTTCTCTTCAGGGGTTAGGTTGTGTCCTGACTCAGAATGGGCATGTGATTGCATAGCTTCTAGACAGCTGAAGCTTCACGAAGACAACTACCCAGTCTATGATTTGGAGTTAGCAGCCATTGTGTTCGCTTTGAAGATCTGGCGTCATTATCTGTATGGAGAGAAATTTGAGATCTTCACCGACCATAAGAGTCTCAAGTATTTGTTCACTCAGGCGGAGTTGAACATGAGGCAGAGACGTTGGATGGACTTGCTTAAGGACTATGATTGCGAGATTAAGTACCATCCGGGAGCTGCTAATCTCACCGCTGATGCTTTGAGTCACAAGGTGCGACTATCCGCACTTCAGACTTGTTCGATGTCTAGTGCGATCAGTGACTGTTGTACTTTAGGATATACTTTCAAGCTTAAGAAAGGTATGTAGAGTATCCAGATGTTTGCGATATTATCTGAGCCAGCTTTGTATTCGCGGATTCGAGATGCTCAGATGTCTGATTCGAAAACCCAGCATCTAGCTCGTCTAGCTAACGAGGGTAGCTCGTCTGGATTTCATTATCAGTCAGATGGCTTTCTGTGTTTGTCTGGTAGACTTGTGATTCCGCAGGATGTAGATTTGCGAGAGGAGATTTTGTCTCAGGCGCATCGCACTAAGTTGAGTATTCATCCTGGGAGCAACAAGATGTACAAGGATCTACGTACTCGTTTCTCATGGAAGGGAATGAAACGCAGTGTTTATCAGTTTGTTTCGAGATGTTTGGTGTGTCAACAGGTCAAGGCAGAGCACCGACGACCTGGAGGATTGCTTCACAATCTGCCTATTCCTAAATGGAAATGGAAGTTTATCACAATGGACTTTGTGACCCATTTGCTGGTATCCCCGAGGAACTGTGATGCTATCTGGGTTGTGGTGGAACGACTCACCAAGTCAGCGCATTTCATTGCCTATAGCCGGGAGTACAATGTGGATCGTATGGCTCGGTTGTACATTCAGGAGATCGTTTGACTTCATGGAATGCCTGTGAGCATTGTCAGCGATCAAGACCTGGTTTACTTCTAGATTCTGGGGGAGTGTTCAGTGTGCGATGGGTACTACTCTCAGTTTGAGTACTGTCTATCATTCGAAGACTAATGGTTAGTCAGAGCGCACTATCCGTACTTTGGAGGATATGCTTAGAGCGTGCGTCATGGATTTTGGTTCAGCCTGGCAGGATCATTTTCCATTGATCGAGTTCGCGTACAACAACAGCTATCATACTAGTATTGGGATGGCACCTTTTGAGCGTTGTATGGGCGATGTTGTCATACTCCACTCTTCTGGGAAGAAGTAGGGGAGAGACAGGCTGAGGGACCGGAGTTTATCCAGCAGGCGGTAGACATTGTTGATCAGATCAAGAAACAGATTAAGACTACACAGGATCGTCAGGCCAGCTATGCTAACACTAAGCGTAGGCCTTTGTAGTTCGATGTTGGGGAGAAAGTGTTTTTGAGAGTGTCACCTTTTTGCAAAATTATCAGATTTGGCCTTAAGGGCAAGTTGTCTCCCAAATTTATCGGTCCGTTTGAGATCTTGGAGAGTATTGGCGATTTGGCTTATCGACTAGCTTTGCCACCGCATCTTTCCAGTATTCACGACGTGTTCCACGTATCTCTCTTGCGACGGTATGTGGCGGATGAGTCTCATATTCTGCAGCGGTCTAAGGTTCATGTGAGCAAGGATTTGACCTATGTTGAGAAACCTATTCGTATCCTGGATTATAAGGATAAGATTTTGCGGAACAAAGTCATTCCTCTGGTTTTAGTTCAGTGGCAGCGCCGAGTCACTGAAGAAGCTACTTGGGAACTTGAGGACAGGATGCGTGAAGACCATCCTGAGTTGTTTTAATTTCGGTTTGAGTTGTATTCAGTTGTAAACTCTGTAAGCGTTTGATTGGAATAAAGAATGTTTCTGATTTCTGTTTTACATTCAGTACTTAAGATCTGTTTTCGAGGACGAAACATCTTAAGTGGGGGAGAATGTAGTAGCCCGTACCCGAAATCAGTGATTAAGTGTTAATAAATTCATTAATCCTACTAGTTAAGAGTAAACGTGATTAAGGGAACTCTTAATGGGTTAAAGGAGTCCGGAATTGGATTCAGAACACTTGAAAATGGTTTGAGGGTCACGAGTTCGAAGGCTCCAAATTCAAGGTTCGGACGGTCCGAAGTCAGGGTTCGAATAATCCGAAGAGTGGTTCGGATGCTCCGAACGTGCTGCCGACAGTCGTCATGGATGACATCATCATGCTGACGTAAGCAATGACGTAATATCGGGTTCGAACGACCCGAAGCCCAGTTTGTACAACCCGAACGTGTTCGGACGACCCGAAGTCCAGTTCGAACGATCCGAACTCCGTCTATAAATAGGGGGTGCCGAGCTCATTTTTGAAGTGCACCAATCACCTCTTCTCTCTCGATTCCTTAGCCTTCTAACTCAGATCTAGGGAATTCTAGGCGTCCCGTGGGGAATCCGAAAGTGGCATAGCGATCCAGGCATTGTAGCGAAGCTGTGGCCTAGTTTTGAGGCACTCGACAGCAAAGGGCTAACGACGGACGAAGGTATAGCTTTTGCTTCCTATAAATATTTAGGAGTATGCAATAGCTTAGTTAAGGCTTTTAGAGCACTTTAATGATAGTAGTATCATTTGGCAGTGTAGAGCAGACTATAGGCGTGGACCTAGAGTTGGTAGAGCTCGCACTGATTTGAGGTACGGAAGTACTATTCGAGATATCCTGACTGAGTATGCATGTATTATGTGACTGCATGGTTTATATGTCATTGATTTATGCTGCATTCATTTGCATACTAAGCTATCTCCTTCGAGATGTCTGTTAGTAGGATTTTTCCCTATCCTGTTAGTGGTTGGACTTCCATCGATTTGGGTCCGGCATATCCACTAGTATTATGGTATGGGAGCCACCTCCTGAAGCGATGGCATAGCGTGCTACATACCAAGTCCCGGTCTGTCTCTGTTATCTGATCCTTGACCTCGAGTTTATAGGGAGTTCACTTTGCATGCATGTATACGCATACTCTCGTACGGAGCATTTTATGCTCACGTCTCGTACTCTGTGTTTCTGGACACCCTATTCCATGGGGCAGGTTTGCGATTGGATGAGGCGGGTGGATCCAAGAGGGGCTAGGCAGTTGTTGACCAGCTGGAGCATCGCCTAGGTCTTATTCTGTTGTTATTAGATTGATTCAGCTGTTCGATCTGGTTGTATAATATTTGGGTATTTCACTAGTAAAAAAATCGCATAAGACTTCGGTTAATAACCGAAGTCGTAGGAACTTAATTACCAAAGTAGTGTCACGTGAAGTAATAGAGTAATTTTTTACTTCACTGAATCGCCGAAGTCTTATACTATAAATTACCGAAGTCTTTTGTCATTTTTTAGAGGCAGAATTGGACCGGTGTCGAAGTAAAAACATATATTTTACTTCTCTCATTTCATAAGTTACGAAGTCAAACATATGCTTATACTTTGGTAATTAATGAATTTAATGAAGTAACAACTATGATTAAACTTCGGTTCGTATACGAAGTGAAAGATTGTGTTTTACTTCGTTAATTTCTTTTATCACCGAAGTAAAATGCAATCTTCTACTTCGCTTATTAATGAAATTACTGAAGCCATATAATAGCTTTTACTTCATCAATTTCATTAACAGACGAAGTGATATAATAGCTTTTACTTCAGATACGAAGCCATAGAATAGCTTTTACTTCATCAATTTATTATTTTGCTTTGTCGATTAGTGAAATTTCCATTCCACCACATTAAAATTTAGATACAATAATTACATTATATAAATATATTTTGAAATTTAAAATAGACTAATAAGGTTCATAAATTATTCATCTCAAAACAACGAACATCCATGAATTCACAAGTATATCCACCAAAATAACCCAAAAATATGCATGTATCCACAAGTATTTCCACAAAACTAAAAGTGCATCTATAAAAAAATAATCAAATGCTAACTATATAAACACTAGGAAAAAAAACTATACATTAATCCATCCTTCAACATAGGATCTATCATATTTGCAGTTGTTCCCTCACGCCAATGCCTCCAAACCTGAATCAATCCAGAGACATATATCATTTATCAGTATCTAGTACTTGAAACAAACTTAGAATGAAAATATGAACCTGAAAATACTTCTCAAATACTTTGATGAACCCGGAAAAATTTTCAACAGCAGCAAAAACAAAAATAAAGGGTCGCATTCAGTTGCATGCTTCCATTTCCAGGTCTCATGATTCGATTATTCACAATCAAGGCCAAAGCCACAATAACTTTAAATGCCTCCAAAAGAGATCAATTAAAAAAAATGGCCTTCTAACCTCGGCAAATTCTTCCATGGTGGAATCATGGACCAGAGCGACGATGAGTGAAACAACGACGATGGTGAGGAAAATTGTGGAGGAGATTGCGATGATTCTGCGGCGGCGATTACTGATCCATTGGCTGTTATTCTGGTCTTCTTCCGGTGGGATCCAATTGAGTAGTAAAGTATTCATTTATACATAATTATAAAGTGAGGATTACTGATCTAATTTCAAGAAACTGATAAAAAAAGGATTAGTTACTTATAAATATATAAAATATATTCACAAACAGAAATTAAATCTCTAGATTCCCTATTTTTCGCGATTCATAGCACCAAATGTACCTTAACGACAAGAGCAGTGGAATCATCCAACACTTGAATCACCAGCCTATGAGCCGCCATGAAATATTACAAGCTGCACCAATGGAGATCTTGTAAACCTGTCCAAAACCCACAAAATACGAACAAAAATCAACCCTTTTTGCTCAACCATAATACAAATGGAGCCTGTGTGTGAAAAAAAAAACAGAACAAAAAAAAGAAAATAAACACCTCCTTTTCATTGAACATGGGATCTGAACGAGAACCATTGGAAAAGCAAAATCAAGAATACAATTTATTTCCACATGTTTTTTGACATGACTGGACATCTGCATTCATTATTATACTTCACCAAAACAAAATCAAGCATACAATCTATTTCCATATGTTTTCCCAAAACAATTCTTAAAAAATTTTCTGGAACAAGACAGTTTTGCCAGCATTTTTTGGAACAAGTTACAAACTCTCTGCGATTTGCAGAGGACTCGACATCCCTCAGATAAAAGACAATGGGACTAATCTTTGATACAATGACTAGAACCTGTATCATTTGTATTAAATTTAGAACATCAAATAAATATTTAAAAATTCATCTGAAGAAAATGTTATACCTTGTAAAGTTTCTGTATAAATAGCTTCTCATCAAAGCACCAGTTGTTTGTGCGCCTAAGAGGAGCTGAAAGATAAAGAATTTTGAGAAAGCAGTGAGAGCGAAAGCTTGAACAATCTTATGAGGTTAAATATAATCCAGCTTGCATGAAATGTTTTCCCAAATAAAGTGTGCTTCAATGTTATTCCTTGAACTAACTGATTTCAAGACCTGAAGTTGCAGTTGTACTGGTTAAAGCAAGGTTGTTCAAGCTTGCAGAGGCAGATGAATTTCTCCTTAGTGTCGAAAAATTAGAGCCTTCTTGTCCACTGCGCATACCAAATAATCCTACAATCTGAAAACATGAAAATAAATGACAAACATTTTAAAGATCTTAGACAACACCACACTTTGTTCGAAATTTGATTTAAAAAACAAAACATATTTTCGGCCAAAAATTTCAAGAAACTCTCAAAAGACTCTTCTTCAATCAGAAATTCATGTAGTCAAGTCTATTCATAATAGTCGAATCCAAGAACGAGTAAACATAAAACTACCTCAAATATTTATATTTATAATATTCTAAGACAAAGTCTGTATTGACAGCACCAAAAGAAAACCTTACATACCAAATCTGGGAGCAGAGGCAGAACGAGGAGGTGATAATCGGGCTTCTAGACAGTGACCGGTGTTGGTGGCGGTGAAAGACCTGCAATTTCAAAAAAATGAATATGTTAACTGGAAATAAAAAAATATTTAAATACATTTATCACATTCGTAGCAGACTTCTCTGATTGCAAAACATCCCCGGCACTCCCACCTTTACCATTATCCTCCTGCCGCAAACTCCACACAACTTCTCTGGCAGCTTCCACAGTAATACCAGAACCTAGAAACCCTCCTGAGGCACGATCCTCTGCCATAAAACCTAGAAACATTTCTCAGTAAAACAACAATTCAAATATAGAATCAAATAAAATGTAGAGATTTTTAAGGACAAAACTCCATTAGTATGTATCAGCAAGAAAGAAGACTCTAATTCTAGGATGATATTCTAATGTTTTCACTATGCAATTGATTCCATTAAAGTTATGATGAATAAACTCATATTTTCATGCTGCATTCCTTGCAAATCATCATATTTTCAGAAGATTTCGTCAATGCCTCATATTTCATAGACCTTTCAATCATATATTATGCTGTAAATTTTAATAATAATTACTCGAAATGAGACCATGTCTAAGCTCATGACTACCTATGATTCTTGCGTTATGACCTCTAATGAGACCAATAAATTTTGGGTGAGTAAAAAAAGAAATAAATCCATAGGTTATCATTGATTTACCTCCCAGAATGGTAAATGAATACCCAACTCATCAGATTTACTAGATTATTATATGTACTGGGTGAGTCAATACTTGCATTCCGTATCCAAATTGCGTATCCAAGAAACAAATACACTGCATCCAAATCAAGTGATGCATCCAGGTGTTTCCAGAATAGAACCCTACAATAAATTGAATTAAAACTGTGATAGGCAACTAAAATATATCTCTAAAATTGAGTAAATCATCATTGTAGCGATCAAGTGGTGTATGAACATGTGCATATATAATAACAATGATTTATACTCATTAATCCATACACAACGTGATTGGATACAGACTTTCAAATTCCAAGAATGAAATATTTATGTAACTTATTTTAACTAAACAAAAGACAAAAATGAATTTTTGTACCTTATTGTTGAATCGAGTTCAGTGCAAGCCAAGTGTCTTGGCCCTCACTTTGGCTATGAGCAAAATAAGAATTTATAAACATCTCTCTCTCATTGAGTTGGAAAATAAAATATTCCAAAGCTTCGAGAATACATTTCCTGAAACCTGTAGTAGTTTTCTCATCCATTCAGCCGATGTTGAAATGCATCAGAATTCAGAACATAACTATAAACATTAACCATTTCAATTAACCATCACTACTCCTTAACCATTTCAATTAACCATCAACATTTTCATGTTTTCTGAAACCCTACCATTGCTGCAGCCAAGATCAACCAGGATAATGTTTCTAAAACTTACAACTTTTAACCACATAACACAAACTAGCTCATCTAGTCCCATCTTGACTCAGCTCTTGGTTCACTATCAAGAACTAAAATTATAAAGCAATCAAAAAACTCAAACCCTACTCAACACATACATTACCAACTTCAGTTCCATGGTCCAGAACTTCATCGGCGGGCCCGCCACAGGCCTCAGCTCCATGGAGGTGGCTCCAGCTTCACTCAACAGGCTCCAAGCGGCCGTGCACCGGCAGGCGGGTTCTACCTGCTTTATCTGAACCAGTTTCAGCAGCAACAGACGTTCCTGAGTTCGGTGAATAGCCAGCGATGTAGGACTGGAAGTCGCCCCGACCCACCCGCCTCGTCGTCTAGGGCGAGAAGGAAAGCCTAGACCAGGCGGAAGCGATCGACGATGAAGGCGAGAGAATGGAGATTGGAAAGGCCCTAATTTAATCGAGAGAATGAATCTAGAGAATGGGGATCGACTGATCGAGGGAGAAAGAAAATAAATCGGTTAAACTTATTACTTCACTAAATAAAAATTATAGATTTAATTTTATACCTTTTTACTTCATTAAATTAATATTGCGAAGTAAAATGTCACTTAAAAATTGAAGTGAAGTCCGTGTTTTTTTATTGGTGAAGTTTAAAGTGCATTTTACTTTGTTAATTTTATAACCGTAGTAAATAATTATGTATTACTTCGGTAATAGTTATCGCCGAAGTAAAAAATAGCGAAGTAATATGCAGAAATTCTACTAGTGTTTACAGATTCCTTTCCTTGGGAATGTATATTGTTTTTGGTTTCCGCAGTTTAATTCTGATATCCGTTTAATTAAGTTAATTGCATGTCTAAAGTTCTGTTTAGTAGGTGATCCAGGTAAGGGTCACTACACTGATACTGTAGTGACCCGTATCAAAAATTAGAGATTAATGCGTAATTAATTGTATGTTTATGTTTAGATTAAGTAAAACATGATTAAGGAAATTTCAAATGGGTTACGGAGTCCAGAAATGGATTCAGGACACTCAAAAATGGTCGGGAAGGTTCCGAGGGTTCGGATGGTTCGAAGGCTCCGAACAGGGTTAGGAGGCTCCAAACTGGATCGGAGGATCCGAACCTAATATCGGAGGATTCGAACTCAGATCGGAGGCTCCGAAGATAATGCATCATTGGTGACGTCATTGATGGGACTTCGGGGGATCCGAAGTCAGGATCGGAGGCTCCGAACAGGAACGGAGGCTGCGAAATCAGGAACGGAGGATCCGAATCGGAGGCTCCGAACAGGAACGGAGGCTGCGAAATCAGGAACGGAGGATCCGAACCAGTTCGGGGGATCCTAATTCGAGTTCGGAGGTTCCGAACTTCACCTATAAATAGGGGTCCGAAATTTCATTTTCAACTCGCACCTCTCCTTTTTCTCTCTCAATTCCTTAGCCTTCTAGCTCAGATCTAGGGAGATCTAGGCATCCAATGGAGAATCCGAAAGTGGCAAAGCGATCCAGGCGTCGTAGCGGAGCTGTGACCTATTTTTGAGGCAAGCGACAGCAAAGGGCTAACAACGGACGCAGGTATAGCTTCGGCTTCCTAAAAATATTTAGAAGTATGCAATATCTTAGTTAAGGCTTTTAGAGCTTAATTAATGATGCATGGGTAATTGCATTGTAGAGTTGGTGATAGGCTTGGAACCTAGAGTGGGACTGCTAGGACTGCCTATAATAAGGTACGTAAGTACTGACTGAGATAGCCAGCGGGTTTTGCATGCTTATATGTGAAAGAGTGGGTGCCCGGTGAGTCAACTTGTGGCTAAGGGCTTTTATGACTCTTTGTATAAACAATCTTTTGTTTAATATAATTTACACTTTTATAATGGCGTTTACTTTATCTTTTATCATATTATTATGTTGTGACATACTATAAGATGTTTAGATGAAGACCTTGAATATACTATAGTGTATGTAAGATGTGGTAGCACATGGGGATGACTATCATGAAACACATCTTATAGTCACTGTATATTCTAAACAGTTCCTAGTCGATTGAGCCGTCTGTTAATAAGGATAAGGATCGCTCGAGATTGAGACTAGCATTTGCGATGCCGAGTACCACGTTTCATTGGTATGGAACATAGAGATGTTCAAAGCATGCAAATGGATATTCATACGATGAATGATCGAACTACCCTATCCGGACTTTCCAAGTGGTTATCACTTATCGAGTGGATAAAGTCCGCGGTTTTGGTTGTACACCATTAGTCCTTACTACTTGAAACATCATTGAGACTCTATATGCTAGTACTGTACTTTGACTCGTTTACCGACTCTATTAGGGTCATCAGGTGTTGGGATTGGGTACAGTTATGA
Organism: Henckelia pumila; assembly: GCF_033568475.1. NCBI lineage: Eukaryota > Viridiplantae > Streptophyta > Magnoliopsida > Lamiales > Gesneriaceae > Henckelia > Henckelia pumila. The sequence continues at coordinate 199,956,306 of NC_133121.1, forward strand.
CACATATAGGAGTCGATGCTTTGTTGTCAAGGATTCACCACATACTTGCTAGTGTGGATATCCTATGCAATCTGAGGAGATATTAGTGTGACGAATCTCTGGCCAGAGTACATGATGTGTTTTAAGAAATGGTTTCTTAGTAGCACATGTGATGTCACTATTTGATCTTCAAGATGCATTGCATAGTTATCGAATCTCGAATGACTCTCGATTTACCAATGGTTGTTGATTCGATCGGGATATATGGATGAAGGGACCGTACTGTACGCTAACCAAAATCTATTGGTTCTTGCAGGCACTATCAGTGATACCTAGGGAATCATAGGGCGATGTTGCTAGGCGCTCTTACCGTGATTCGATGGGCAAGTCGGAAATTGTTGTTCCGAGTCACAAGGAGTTGTGAGCCCACGGCTAGCTGTATCCCTGAAGCATTGAGGGTCACACAAGTAATGGATTTTTAATCCCCGTTGAGATAATTAAATTTAAAGAGTTAAATTTAGTGAATAAAGAAGTGGGACTTCTTATATCAGAGTAGAGGAGTAAGATTTTCTAAAATGACATAGGGATGGGCATTTTTGGAAACCACTGAATTCGGATTCAGAAAATTTATCTTGACTTTAAAAGATGCAGAAATGGTTTCTGTGCACATTGGTGAAATTGGTTTATCAATCTGAGTCACGATGAATTTTATATTAATTTCTGAACATGCGGGTTTTGCTTGTCAGGCTTGAACTTATGACTAATGGGCCCTAAGCTGTTAGCAGCCCACATTATAAATAAGTTATTGCAGAACAGAAATTACATAACAGAGGCATAATTTTTGAAATTTACTAGGGTTTTTGAGACCTAGTGGCCGCCGCCCCCTCTCTTCTCGAAAAATTCCAGCCTGTGAATTTTGAATTTGCAGTCTGGTTTAACGGATCAAATTCGTTAATTCTCTTCGTAGAAACTTCTGATAGATTTTCTAGTGCAATCTATCAGAGGGATTAAACTTCTGTTCGTGGACCTGATTGAAGAATTGTTCGTCCATCAGTTCCTGGGATATACAACAAGAGCAGAGTAATCTGTTGGTGTCCATAATCTCGTTTCGAGATTAAAGGTAAAAATTTAATTGTTATTTAATTTTTACACGCACAATTTAATCGTAAAGTTTTGATACCCATGATATGGAATCGTTCCATATAAAATTTTTAAACTTCCGCTGCACCGGGTATCAATTCTGATTGATCTGATCACGGTTCTCCAACAGTGGTATCAAAGCCAGGTTGCTCAGATCAAGCGATTAAATTAATCGATTGTACAAAAATTTTTAAGCCTCGGTTTTTGAAACAAAATTAAAATTAAAATTTTTGACGGGCAAAAACACGGGCAGCGATTGGATCGCTGCCCGGGGCAGCGATCGTCGCTGCCCGGCCTGAGCCCCTTTTGGGGCGCGGGCTAAAAGGGGCTCGGGCTGCCCGGGATCGTCCCGGGCGGCCCAGGAAAATTAATTTTTTATTTTTTTAATTAAAATTTTAATATGTTAAAATTCTATTTTTGGTCCGATCGAAAATTATTTTTGATTGGTCCACGAGGCGTCGGATCGAATTTTTCGAGTCCAAAAATTTTAAAATTGATTTTTGGATAAATTTGAATTTTTGGAAAATTTATAGATTTTATCCGTTAAATCAGATTTTATGAAATTAATTATTTTTGGTACAATTGATGATAAGATATGATCTTATGGATATATTGAGTAAAATATGATTTTATGTATAAAATTAGATTTTATATGTAAAATATGATTTTATTTGACAAAAAGATAAAATATGATTTTGTATGTAAAATAAGATTTTATATATGGAATATGATTTTATCCTTTTTAAATTTAATTGCCATTGCATGTTATCCAATAAATTAATTTTGAATTAAATATTATTGGATAAGGATGATCGATTGCCATGACCAATTTTGTAGGTGTATGTTAGGAATTTACATTTGTTTTTATTGTTGTTGGATTTATTAATGGGTCTGGTTTATGGCCCAATATGAATTGTCATATGTAATAAAAGTGGGTCTGGTTTATGGCCCGTTCCCACCCCTTAAAATGTATCCCCTACTTGTCATAGTTATTTATTGTAAATACATTAGACTTAGTGGGAGATGAAGATTTGAAGACGGAGGTGGGCCCAGCAGATAATAAAGACTGAAAAAATGTAAATTGGAAGCTCAATGTAATAGGATTGCATTGCATACCTGCATATTACCTAGGATTGGCAACCACGGGTCGATTAGAAATGGAATCGATCATCCTATATAATATATGATATTATCGTTGTATGCATTTTTTAGACTAAATTGTATGAATCCCGCAAGCATACAAATTTTAAATGATGAGACAAATTTTCAAAATTAAAATCCCTCATTTTAAATATGATTTAAAATTTATATCAAGATAAATAAAGAAAATTTAAATATTGTTTAAATGTTCCTACCTTCCATCAACGATCAATGTATGAGATGCTACCCGCGGATACGGTCCGGCTCATATTATTGGGGGGGCCCGTTCGTCGGAAAGCTGTACATTGGATCGACACATGTTGTAAGTTGGGTGGAACTCCCATGGGATCGGCTCATATTATTGGGGGATCCACATGGCGACCGTCCATCACAACTTAATATTGATGGGTCATCTTGACATGTCACAATAAACGGCGTCATATTATTGGGCCCTTATTGGACATGAGGTAAAAACGTGGAGGTTTCTTTGGAAGCAATTGGGCTCTACCTTTTGAAAATTATGATTGGCTGATATTATTCGGGACCATAGTTCGTCAATTGGACTCCATGTTCCCACTAAGGAAAACAGTTTCCCGTTTTCACTAGAGGGTAGTGAAATCGTTAAAATAGTGGGAGTGAGATTCATAAAATAAATTTTTCCTATTTTATGTCTTAGTAAATTAATTAAACAATCACTGATTAATGTCTGTTTCTTTTCAGTATTTCATTAAGATGAATTCGCGCAATCCACTATTCTCTATTCTCGAAAAAAATAAACTGACTGGCGCAAACTATACGGAATGGTTCCGTAAGTTGAAGATTGTCTTGACCTCGGAGAAGATTCTCTATGTGTTAGAAAAATCTCCTCCGAAGGAAGCACCAGCTGACATAAGTCCGGAAGAGTTGGCCAAACTTGATACATGGTGGGACCATGATATCAAGGCCAAATGCTATATGCAAGCCTCGATGTCTGATGAACTCCAGAGGCGATTTGAGGATACCGTGAATGCTACTGACATTCACGTACAACTCAAGAAACTTTTTGGGGCTCAATCGAGAGCTGAAAGGTTCGCTACTGTAAAAGAGTTAATGACGTGTCGCATGCGTGAAGGGACTTCGGTCCGTGATCATGGGGTACGAGTGATTTGGCTCATTCAGAAGTTGGTAACGCTTGATTTGGTATTGGAGCATGAACTCAACGTGGACTTATTACTTCTCTCTCTTTCTTCTTCGTTTGACGGTTTTGTGGTGAATTTCAATATGAACAAGATAGAGGCCTCCCTTGAAGAGATGGTCAATATGCTTGTAACATATGAAGCCACTTTAAAGAAGGATAAACCAGCTCTCTTGGTGGGCTCCTCTTCTTCTGCTAAGAAGGGGCCAAGTACAAAGGGTAAGAAACGTTCTGTCCCATCCAAGAAAACCGGACCCGAGAAGAAGAACAAGACAAAGGCTTCAAACATGGAAAAGTCCAAGGATGTTTGCCATCACTACAAGAAACCCGGTCATTGGAAACGTAACTGCAAGGAATATCTAGAGCAGTTGCGAACTGCGAAGGGTATGTTCTATATTGAAATAAATGTTTCACTTAATACTACTTCTTGGGTATTGGATACCGGATGTGGATCTCACATTTGCAATGATTTGCAGGTGATGACAAGAAGTCGCAAGCTTAGAATGGGTGAGACCCAGCTGAGGCTCGGAAATGGTTCCAGAGTTGAAGCCAAAGCTGTGGGAGATGTTTATTTAATTTTGCAGAACGATTTTAAGTTACTTTTGAGAGATGTTTTATTTGTTCCAGATTTGATTAAAAACATTATTTCTGTTTCTATGCTTGATAGAGATGGTTTTTCTTGCAATTTTGTGAATGGGATTTGTAATATTTACAAGAATGAATGTTTGATTGGAAATTGACAACTTGAAAATGATCTATATAACTTAAAATTAAAAGATGTTCCAATAAATTATGTTGATAAACCGGTAACAACGAACAAAAGGAAAATCGATAGTCAAAACCCGGCAAACCTTTGGCATGCTAGGCTAGGTCATATTTCCTCAAGGAGGATGAACAAGCTAGTGGGAGAGGGCATGTTTGATATGTCTGATATTAACTCTCTACCTACTTGTGAGTCCTGCCTGAAAGGAAAAATGACTAAATCTCCTTTTAAGGGGAAACCTGAGCGTAGTCAAAATCTGTTGAATTTGATCCATACAGATGTTTGTGGTCCATTTAGAATTGGTACTCAATTTGGCCACACCTACTTCATTACCTTTAATGATGATTATTCAAGGTATGGGTATTTATATTTAATGAAATATAAGTCTGAAGCATTTGAAAAGTTCAAAGAATTCAAGGCTGAAGTAGAAAATAAGCTAGGTAAAAGTATTAAAGCACTTCGATCGGATCGAGGTGGAGAATACTTAGGTACCGAGTTTTTGGACTATCTGAAAGAGAATGGGATTCTCTCTCAGTGGACTCCTACTATGACACCTCAGCTGAATGGTGTATCGGAGCGTCGTAATCGAACTTTGTTGGACATGGTTCGATCCATGATGAGCTTCACTGAGCTTCCACCTTCGTTTTGGGGCTATGCACTTGAAACGGCGGTATAGTTGTTGAACAACGTCCACACCAAAGCAGTGGATAAAACACCATACGAGTTATGGAATGGCAAAGCTCCTAAGTATTCGTACTTGAGGATTTGGGGATGTCCTGCTTACGTGAAGCAGACAGTAGGAGATAAGTTGGATAGTCGATCCACCTTATGTTATTTTGTAGGGTATCCGAAGAATTCAATCGGATATTATTTCTATCATCCTACTGAAACAAAAGTGTTTGTTTCAAGGAATGCCACCTTCTTGGAGAAGGAGTTCTTATTGGATAAGAAAGGCGAGATGATGGAACTCGAAGAAATTCGAGAAGAACCCGAAATACAAAATAATGATCCTACACCTCAGGAACCATTGATGGACACGCCTATACCTAGAAGATCTGAGAGGACTTCTAGACCTCCTATTCGATATGGTCTTCTTCTTGAAGGGGATCAAGGTGAACCCGACGTTGGATGTGATCCAAGAAACTTAAAGGAAGCAATTTCTGATGCAGATTCAAATTTATGGCTTGAAGCTATGCAGTCGGAAATAGATTCGATGCATACAAACCAAGTTTGGTCTTTAGTAGATCCTCCCGATGGAATTGTTCCAATAGGGTGTAAATGGATCTACAAGAGAAAGCATGGGCCTGATGGTAAGGTATTGACCTACAAGGCATGATTGGTGGCGAAAGGTTATACTCAAAGACAAGGAGTTGACTATGATGAAACCTTTTCACCAGTTGCAATGTTCAAGTCCATAAGAATCCTTATTGCCATAGCTGCTTGGTATGACTATGAGATATGGCAAATGGATGTGAAGACTGCATTTCTTAATGGAAACATTAAGGAATAGATCTATATGATGCAGCCTGAGGGATACACATCCATGGGAAGCGAGCATAAGGTATGCAAGCTTCAGAGATCGATCTATGGTCTCAAACAAGCATCAAGAAGTTGGAACCAGAAATTTGATGAAACAATAAAGGGTTTTGGTTTCATCAAGAACCCGGAGGAACCATGTGTGTACAAGAAAGTAGTTAAGGATGCTGTGACATTCTTAGTACTTTATGTTGATGACATCCTACTCATTGGGAATGACGTAGGGATGTTGCAGTCAACAAAGATATGGTTATCAGGTAGATTCTCGATGAAGGATATGGGTGAGGCATCCTATATTCTAGGGATACAGATCTATAGAGATAGATCTAAAAGAATGATAGGACTTACTCAATCAACCTACATCGACACCATATTAAAAAGGTTTTCAATGGATGGGTCCAAGAGAGGACATCTACCTATGTGTCATGGAGTTTCTCTACCCAAGTCTATGTGTCCCAAGACTGATGAAGAAAAAGAGAAAATGACACAGGTACCATATGCGTCAGCCATAGGTAGTATCATGTATGGGATGATATCTACCAGACCGGATGTAGCATTTGCTCTGAGTGTCACGAGCAGATATCAAGCCAATCCCGGTCAAATGCATTGGAAAGCCGTGAAGGACATTCTTAAGTACTTACGAAGGACTAAGAATATGTTCATGGTATATGGAGGAAGAGAACTGAAATTGGAAGGCTATACCGACTCTAGCTTCCAAAGTGACGTGGATGACTCGAAGTCAACCTCTGGATTTGTGTTCATGCTCAATGGAGGTGCTGTCTCTTGGAAGAGTTCCAAGCAGGACACCACAGAGGATTCCACCACTGAGGCAGAATACATTGTGGCATCAGCTGCTGCTAAAGAGGCCGTTTGGATGAGGAATTTCGTCCAAGAGTTGGGCGTTATTCCTGAAGTTGTTGGTCCAGTCCCGGTGTACTGTGACAACACGGGTGTCGTTGCTCAGGCAAAGGAACCAAGGTCTCATCAAAGATCCAAACACGTACTAAGGAAATACCACATCATCCGGGAGATCATGGAAAGAGGAGACATCACTGTCGAGAGAGTGGCCTCTGCAGACAATATCGCTGATCCACTTACTAAGCCCTTGCCAGGACCATTATTTGACAAACATCGCGAAGCAATGGGACTGCGTAGTATGACTAGTTGGCTTTAGGGCAAGTGAGAGATTGAAAGAGTGGGTGCCCGGTGAGCCAACTTGTGGCTAAGGGCTTTTATGACTCTTTGTATAAACAATCTTTTGTTTAATATAATTTACACTTTTATAATGGCGTTTACTTTATCTTTTTTCATATTATTATGTTGTGACATACTATAAGATGTTTAGATGAAGACCTTGAATATACTATAGTGTATGTAAGATGTGGTAGCACATGGGGATGGCTATCATGAAACACATCTTATAGTCACTGTATATTCTAAACAGTTCCTAGTCGATTGAGCCGTCTGTTAATAAGGATAAGGATCGCTCGAGATTGAGACTAGAATTTGCGATGCCGAGTACCACGTTTCATTGGTATGGCACATAGAGATGTTCAAAGCATGCAAATGGATATTCATACGATGAATGATCGAACTACCCTATCCGGACTTTCCAAGTGGTTATCACTTATCAAGTGGATAAAGTCCGCGGTTTTGGTTGTACACCATTAGTCCTTACTACTTGAAACATCATTGAGATTCTATATGCTAGTACTGTACTTTGACTCATTTACCGACTCTATTAGGGTCATCAGGTGTTGGTATTGGGTACAGTTACGACACATATAGGAGTCGATGCTTTGTTGTCAAGGATTCACCACATACTTGCTAGTGTGGATATCCTATGCAATCTGAGGAGATATTAGTGTGACGAATCTCTGGCCAGAGTACATGATGTATTTTAAGAAATGGTTTCTTAGTAGCACATGCGATGTCACTATTTGATCTTCAAGATGCATTGCATAGTTATCGAATCTCGAACGACTCTCGATTTACCAATGGTTGTTGATTCGATCGGGATATATAGATGAAGGGACCGTACTGTACGCTAACCAAAATCTATTGGTTCTTGCAGGCACTATCAGTGATACCTAGGGAATCATGGGGCGATGTTGATAGGCGCTCTTACCGTGATTCGATGGGCAAGTCGGAAATTATTGTTCCGAGTCACAAGGAGTTGTGAGCCCACGGCTAGTTGTATCCCTGAACCATTGAGGGTCACACAAGTAATGGATTTTTAATCCCCGTTGAGATAATTAAATTTAAAGAGTTAAATTTAGTGAATAAAGAAGTGGGACTTCTTATATCAGAGTAGAGGAGTAAGATTTCCTAAAATGACATAGGGATGGGCATTTTTGGAAACCACTGAATTCGGATTCAGAAAATTTATCTTGACTTTAAAAGATGCAGAAATGGTTTCTGTGCACATTGGTGAAATTGGTTTATCAATCTGAGTCACGATGAATTTTATATTAATTTCTGAACATGCGGGCTTTGCTTGTCAGACTTGAACTTATGACTAATGGGCCCTAAGCTGTTAGCAGCCCACATTATAAATAAGTTATTGCAGTACAGAAATTACATAACAGAGGCATAATTTTCGAAATTTACTAAGGTTTTTGAGACCTAGTGGCCGCCGCCCCCTCTCCCCTCTCTGCTCGAAAAATTCCAGCCCGTGAATTTTGAATTTGCAGCCTGGTTTAACGGATCAAATTCGTTAATTTCTTCGTAGAAACTTCTGATAGATTTTCTAGTGCAATCTATTAGAGGGATTAAACTTCTGTTCGTGGTCCTGATTGAAGAATTGTTCGTCCATCAGTTCTTGGGATATACAACAAGAGCGGAGTAATCTGTTGGTGTCCATAATCTCGTTTCGAGATTCAAGGTAAAAATTTAATTGTTATTTAATTTTTACACGCACAATTTAATCGTAAAGTTTTGATACCCATGATATGGAATCGTTCCATATAAAATTTTTAAACTTCCGCTGCACCGGGTATCAATTCTGATTGATCTGATCACGGTTCTCCAACAATATGTTGCATTTGTGTGTCATATTATTATGCAGCATGTGCATATCATATTGTGTCTGTCCATCTTTTGAGATGAGCCATGTAGGGCCGCTCAGCCCTGTTCGGACGGTTGATGTCGAGCGCCCCGCGACCTGCGGGTTAGCCGGCACTGGCATCTAGAAGACACGGTCTACGTCCGTTAGGAATGAGCAGTGTACGCCGGGTTTGCTCCCCGGGTTGTACCACTCATTTCCTAGGTGCCATTATTGAGCAGTTGTATACAGTTATTCCAGATATGGATATCCGGTCATTTGAATGCATCTTATTTGTATGTTTTACCCATGCTTTCGTATTGAGCTTAGAGCTCACGTCCAGTCTTTTCTGTGTATCTAGACACCCCATTCGACGGGGCAGGTGTAGGTGTAGGATTGAGCACCAGGATCTTGGAGTAGCCAGTGACCAGTGAAGACATTAGGATTAGCTGTAGGTTTTTGCCCTTTTAGGCTTATTTATTCGATTGGGTTGTATAATCGAATTTGTTTAACCGGTTGTATTTTGCCGGTATGGTTTTTTTTAAGTCTTTCATAGAGATTTATTTAATGCATGCTTAATTATGCTCTTAAATCTGATTAGGTAGTGGATCCGTATAGGGTCGCTACATTTATTGGTATCAGAGCATGCATGCAAGAGAATTGGGATATAGTATTAAGACTTTGGGTTATCCTTATAGGATTTATGAGACCTTGAAAGAGGTGATGATGCGGCGATTAGGTTGCTCGAAGACTATCATCATCTGCAGGATTTCTGAAGATTTGTCTTGTGGGATTCCAGCAAGTGCGGACAGGAGCGATGGATCGTGTCCGAGATTTCCAGATTTCTACTCATGTGGATCCTAGTTTTGGATCGAGTACCGGATGCCAGAGGCAGAGGCAGAGGATTGGTGGGGACTTACTTGATGCCTGCATCTGTACAGTCATTACCATGATAACACTACTCTGAAGATTCTCCAATCTTAGTTGGAGAGATTGTCAGATAGACCTTCACCAAGGAATGCCTCGAGTGCCTATGGCTTGACATGTCTCGAGCGTAAGGTCTTTAAACTCATGCAGAACATGGTTTTGCCAGTATTCTTGTATCGATTCTTTCGGTAGACACACGGGAATCTTTATGTTCAAAAGCATGATACGATTACAAGAAGAAAGCTGACGGTAGATCGTGAGCAGAATAGGTCGACTGAAATGCACTGACATAGAGCATAGCTGGTTAGCTATCACGTGCCATTTCTCTGGAGTTCTTTGTAGGAGGACAGTTAGAGAGACTTGGACGGGAGTACGCTTGCATTGATTCATGTGTCGATGATAAGCTTCATGCTCAAGAAACAGAGATTAGTACGATGATTAAATACTGTATCATTGTAATTGTGAACAGTATTTCAGTTGTAATGAATCATCATACTTTGGTTGTATCATTTCAAGTTCGTTTGTACAATTCATTGTATTTCAAATACAGTATGTATTACATGGGATTGTAATAAATAGAATCGTACGTAACTTGAAGAAATGATACATGTTTTATTTATCCAGCAATTTGTGAATAATTTCAAGTGATTTTTCTAAGTTTGGCATGACGTAGGTTGATTGGTGTTCGACTATTGTAGCTCATGGGATTTGAGTGGGCCGACTGTGATTGTTTGACTTGTGGTTAGTCTAGGCGTTTTCCTAGGATTGACCTAGTTAGTCAGTGGACTAAATTAGTGCTAGTGATGAGGTGATTCATCTGGAGGCATGGGGATATTTTTCGATTTAGAACATTGGGTTTTCTTCTAGGTTGTTTTCTTAGAACAGTAGGCTGTCTGACCTTTGATAGGTTTATACTCGTGATGATGGGTTTTCATCAGGATGCTAGGTCCAGTATATACCGAGCGTTGTGGACTATGTGAAAGAGTGGGTGCCCGGTTAGCCAACTTGTGGCTAAGGGCTTTTATGACTCTATGTAAAACAATATTTTGTTTAATATAATTTACACTTTTATAATGGCATTGACTTTATCTTTCTTCATATTGTTATATTATGATATACTATTGTTGTTTTGATAAAGACCTTGAATATACTATAGTGTATGTAGGATGTGGTAGCACATGGTGATGGCTATCATGAAACACATCTTATAGTCACTGTATATTCTAAACTGTTCCTAGTCAATTGAGCCGTCCGCAAATAAGGATAAGGATCGCTCGAGATTGAGACTAGCATTTGCGATGCCGAGTACCACGTTTCATTGGTATGGAACATAGAGATGTTCAAAGCATGAAAATGGATATTCATATGATGAATGATCGAACTACCCTATTCGGACTTTGCAAGTGGTTATCACTTATCGAGTGGATAAAGTCCGCGGTTTTGGTTGTACACCATTAGTCCTTATTACTTGAAACATCATTGAGACTCTATATGCTAGTACTGTACTTTGACTCGTTTACCGACTCTATTGGGGTCATCAGGTGTCGGGATTGGGTACAGTTATGACACATATAGGAGTCGATGCTTTGTTGTCAAGGATTCACCACATACTTGCGAGTGTGGATATCCTATGCGATCTGAGGAGATATTAGTGTGACGAATCTCTGGCCAGAGTACATGATGTGTTTTAGGTTAATTGGTTATCCTAATAACACATGCGATGTCACTATTTGATCTTCAAGATGTAATGCATAGTTATCGAATCTCGAACGACTCTCGATATACCAATGGTTGTTGATTCGATCGGGATATATGGATGAAGGGACCGTACTGTACGCTAACCAAAATCTACTGGTTCTTGCAGGCACTATCAGTAATACCTAGGGAATCATGGGGCGATGTTGCTAGGAGCTCTTACCATGATTTGATGGGTAAGTCGGAAATTGTTGTTCCGAGTCACAAGGAGTTGTGAGCCCACGGCTAGCTGTATTCCTGAACCATTGAGGGTTACACAAGTAATGGATTACTAAAACCCCGTAGAGATAGTTAAATTTAAAGAGTTAAATTTAATGAAAGAGAAGTTGGACTTCTTAACTAAAGGGAGTGAGATTTCCTAAAATGACATAGGGATGGGCATTTTTGGAAATCACTGAATTCGGATTCAGAAAAATTATCTTGACTCTAAAAGATGCAGAAATGGTTTCTGTGCACATTGGTGAAATCAGTTTATCAATCGGAGTCATGATGAATTTTATATTAATTTCTATAACAACGGGCTTGGCTTGTTGGGCTTAAGTTATGGATTGTGGGCTTTAAAGAGTTAGAGTCCTGATACAATTATAACTAGAAATTATCTATAAATAGAGGTGTTGGGTTCGAAAATCAAACACATTGTGTCTTATAATTTTCGAAATTACACTCTAAATATTTGAAGGGGATTTTCGAAATCCTCTGTCTCTTTCGGAGAAAATTCAGTCTTGTGATTTTTGTGAAAAATTACAATTCTGAATTAACAGATCATATCTGTTTATTCTCTACGCAAACTTCTGATTGATTTCTAGTGCAGTCAATCAGATGGTTTTGTTTTCTATTCGTGGACCTGATTGAAGAAACGTTCGTTCATCAGTTCCGGGGATATACAACAAGAGCAGATTAAATTCTGTTGGTGTCCATAATCTCGCTTCGATATTTTAAGGTAAAATATTTAATTGTGATTATTTATTTTACTTACACAATTTAATCGTAAAAGTTTTGATACCCAGATATGGAATCGTTCCATATTAATAAAATAAATTTTTAAACTTCCGCTGCACCGGGTATCAATTCTAATTGATCTGAACACCGTTTTCCAACACTATGACCATGACTATACGTGATGGGGCGCGACCCTATGCCAGCGTTACCTGAGAGCCTTTGTGCTTCAGGAGATGGCGGTGGGAAGGCTACTCAGTCTAGGGATTTGGCGACAGTCACAACAGGGTATGACCTTGGATTAGATATCAGGTTTGATATCGATGGTTTGATATCGTCTGGTGTGCCAGAGATATAGGTTGAGTATTCTGCTGTGGGAACTAGTCTTGGAGGGATTTCCTTGACGAGTGTGTACTCTGAGAAGATAGGTTTTAACCTTTGGGTTACTGCTAGATGTGTGGATCTAGTAGGTAGACGGATTTCTACCAGCGATGGCTAGGGGTTGTCATCAGAGTTGTGGTTAGAATTTCCCTGTGATAGGAGTCATTCAAGATCTTGGATGGGATGCTGTTTTAAGACTTCGACTCTAATACAAGGACTACTCCATGATGATTGACTTCATCTGTGATGGATTATATCAAACACTAAGGATTGTATAAGACTAATTGAGGCGTGAGGGAAGCATGATTTATGCCATTGTACACTTGGTGGTGATTCCAGGTGGGACATCGTGGTGGGCTACCTCAGTCTTAAATTGTTTTACATTCTTAGCAAGGGATATGATCAGGAGCGTGTCCGAAGATTGTGGAAAAATTTGGAATTCTTTAGTATAATATTTTTGGAATTGACGAGCCGTGATGTTCATCCTGAATGAACGAGGAAAGGATAGTGATTCCAGTGTTTGCGCTAAGTACAATATGAGATTTTCAGAGGTTGAGCGTAGGATTTTGCATGGGATGGAAATGGTCTAGGTTGATAGATTGCGAGCAAATCTTGGGCTTAGTTCGTCTTGATGTTCGCCTTGGGTGAACAAGACAACGATTGGTACTGCTAAGGTGTCGCGGGATTTGTGCTAATGTCTACTAGTGGCAATTGGCTAACTCTGTTAGAGTTAGGTTGATTAAGTTCAGTATACAAGGCAGCTGTCAGTATTAAGGCACGAGATTGTGTCGATAGGCTACAAATAGCTATTTTCTAGTTATCAAGTATGGGTGTATTGAAACCAGAGCGATTTGGGTATTCCAAGTGTTTGGAAATAGTTCTTCGTGGCAGCTGAGTCATGGTCATTGATTAAGCCACGTAGGTTTAGATGATCAGTAGTTGTATGATCGGACGAGTGCGAGCATTTGTAGTTCGACGAGATCGATAGGGTAAATCCAATCACTGATGATTTGGATATAGCAATCGAGAAATACTTGGGATAGTATTTTGTCGCTTAGTGCTTGGGAGAAGAGTATTTGGTACAGTCTCGGAGCAGGTGATGCTTTGGAGTCTCTAGGTTTGCCAGAGACGAATCTACTGAAAGATTACAATTGACTTGTATGGTCAAGTTATATGTTAACTTGACAGGGGAAACAAGCGAAGGAATTGGTAGCTCACCGGATAGTGTTCTTGTGATGATTTCTTAGTATACCGTTGGGTTTGAGATCCAACGAGAATTGTGTACTCGTATGGACATCAGTTGTCTGATCGTGAGGTATGACATTAGCTGGGATCTAGTTCTCGAGATCCAGCATGGTGTGTCATTAATTTTCAACGTGTGGTGCGTGAGGTCATTGAGATGATCGAACAAGATTGTTGTGGGAATTGAAGACTTGGCAAGGTAGCGATGAAGCAACTTTGTTCTTTCCAGTCGGTAAGCCACATCCGTGCGGACTGTTTGTCAAGGATATTGCGCTTTAGCAAGGACGATAGTCGGATGTGTGTAGGGTGGCAAGTTACTTCTAGTATGAAATGTTCCACAAGTAATTTGGTAGCAAGCGAATTGCAATATTCCAGGGAAGACTTGTTCATCAGGAATCTTAGTCTTTTCGGTACTAAGGCTGATGTGTTCAGCGAGAGCATGAATTGACTGTGTATAATCAGTTGGGATTAATTTTCCTCAAGATCGATGGGTCAGATCTCACAAGGATGAAATAAATGATGATGGTATCACCAGGAACTCTTAGATGAGTTATACCAAGTGCAAAATACTGTTATGTTTTCGAGACAAGATAAGAAGAATTTCCATATGCGGGTATATTGTGGAGCGTCCTAGTTGAGCATTTGGTGGGAGCTTGCTTTAGTCTTGATATGTGTACAGTATCTGCAAGTGGGTATAACTATCAGGAGGATGGCCATCGATTGAATTCATGGGTGAATAACCTATGGTCGAGATGATGTAGATCATCAGAGGAGTGATGAAATCCATTGGAGTATGCGTGGCTTCGCAGGCCAATGGCTAGGAGGCAACTTAGCGTCATTATTGGCGAGCGGTGATAGTTTTCATCAGGGCACAGTGCTGAGTTATACTAAGAAAACATGAACTGTGATTGGTACTAGACTGGATGGTCTGAGTTCCCAGTAATTGCCTTTGGGAAGCTTGTTTTGCTTTGAAGGAGCATGGGGAGGATGACCAGCCTATGAAATCATGTGAAGAAGTTATGTTGTAGTATGACCCTGTGTCAACTGAATTCTCTTGAGGAGAAATTCGGAATTTTCTGCGGCAGCACAGTGTTGGGAATGGTGTTTCCTGAATATAGGTGTTAAGCACAGAGAACTTTTGGAACCATTAGATGGTTAGATTCGATTACTGATTCGATGAATGTCGTAAACTAGTCAGGTTATGACTTGGTCTTTGTAAGTCTAAGATTTCCTTTGGGACGATGATCTTGATCAAGCGGGTGTTTGTATCCTTAGTGATCAGGGAGATCGTGGTCAGAATGGAAGATGTACCAGTGTTGTGATACGCTAGTGCTAGAGGATTTCGACTGTCGACCAGTAGCGCAGTAATCTTCAGTTGGGTGAATGTTAATGCAGTTCAGCATTAATGGAGCTTACAGGGAATTCGACAAGAGTCTGAGTGTGTCGGAAGCTATTTCGACCAGACACTCGAGCAAAGATTTTTAATACGTTCTCGAGGTTTTACCCTAGATTTCGAGGATGAAATCTTTTAAGAGGGGGGGGGGGGGGGGGAGAATGTAGTGACCCGTATCCAAAATTAGCGATTAATGCATAATTAATTGTATGTTCATGTTTAGATTAAGTAAAACATGATTAAGGAAATTTCAATTGGGTTAACGGAGTCAAGAAATTGATTCAGGACACTAAAAAATAGTCGGAAAGGTTCCGAGGGTTAGGATGGTTCGGAGGCTCCGAACCGGGTTAGAAGGCTCCGAACTGGATCGGAGGATCCGAACTCGGATCGGAGGCTCCGAAGATAATGCGTCATTGGTGATGTCATTGATGGGACTTCGGGGGATCCAAATTCAGGATCGGAGGCTCCGAACAGGAACGGAGGCTCCGAAATCAGGAACGGAGGATCCGAACCAGTTCGGGGGATCCGAAGTCGAGTTCGGAGGCTCCGAACTTCGCCTATAAATAGGGGTCCAAAATTTCATTTTCAACTCGCACCTCTCCTTTTTCTCTCTCAATTCCTTAGCCTTCTAACTCAGATCTAGGGAGATCTAGGCGTCCTATGGAGAATCCGGAAGTGGCATAGCGATCCAGGCGTCGTAGCAGAGCTGTGGCCTAGTTTTGAGGCAAGCGACAGCAAAGGGGTAACGACGGACGCAGGTATAGCTTTGGCTTCCTAAAAATATTTAGGAGTATGCAATATCTTAGTTAAGGCTTTTATAGCTTAATTAATGATGCATGGTAATTGCATTGTAGAGTTGGTGATAGGCTTGGAAACTAGAGTGGGACTGCTAGGACTGCCTGTAATAAGGTACGTAAGTACTGACTAAGATAGCCATCTGGTTTTGCATGCTTATATGTCGCATTTTTGTGTCATATTATTATGCAGCATGTGCATATCATATTGTGTCTGTCCATCTTTTGAGATGAGCCATGTAGGGCCGCTCAACCCTGTTCGGACGGTTGATGTCGAGCGCCCCGCGACCGACGGGTTAGTCGGTACTGGCATCTGGAAGACACGGTCTACGTCCGTTAGGAATGAGCACTGTACGCAGGGTTTGCTCCCCGGGTTCTGCCACTCATGTACTAGGCGCCATTACTGAGCAGTTGTATACAGTTATTCCAGATATGGATGCCCGGTCATTTGCATGCATCATATTTGTATGTTTTACCCGTGCTTTCGTATTGAGCTTAGAACTCACGTCCAGTCTTTTCTGTGTATATGGACACCCCATTCGACGGGGCAGGTGTAGGTGTAGGATTGAGCACCAGGAGTTTGGAGTAGCCAGTGACCAGTGAAGATAACAGGATTTGCTATAGGTTTTTGCCCTTTTAGGCTTATTTATTCGATTGGGTTGTATAATCGAATTTGTTTAACCGCTTGTATTCTTTCGGTCTGATTTTATTTAAGTCTTCCGCAGCGATTTATTTAATGCATGCTTAATTATGCTCTTAACTCTGATTAGGTAGTGGATTCGTGTAGGGTCGCTACAGATACTTAAACAACATCTACAAAGCAAGGAGCTGACTAACTTCCACTACAGAATAAATTCGCAAATTCTTATTTGTTCCCAAGTGATGATATCATAAGAGAAATTTCAAATCACTGTTCCAATGTAGAATTTTAATTTGCCCTCTAAAGTTCTAAAATATTTGCTACTTTCCTTAGTTCGATAACTTTGAGTCCTAGGTGACAACTTCAAGCAATAAAGTCCATAAAATCAATAAATAATTTGTATCGGCCACAACCATAAATTAAAAGCTTCCTCACAACGAGATTACGCTTAATGACTATTTACTAATTAAGCTTAACGCATAATCTAGAACTCGAGCTCTTGAGAAATCCACAAGTTTACCAAAAATACTTAGAAACTAAACACTAAACTTTTTTAAATAAGATTGCTAAATGAACTTTACATTTCTACCTCATCGGCCCTCAAGAAACGAGATGGATCTGACCCATACTTCCACAACCAATCTCTGCATCATGCGCAAACGATAAAACAAATTACCAATATCCTCAACAATCGCATAAGGACCGACAAAACGAGTTAATTTCCCTTTATAACCAAATCAATAATATTACACAACAATGATACTTTCAAGAACAACATAACAACCAATTCGATATTCTAAAGGCCTACGCCACTTATTATCATAGCTTCGCTTAATGATCCTGGACCATGCTTATCCCGTCATTAGATACTACAACTCACATTGCTTCTAAGGATGATTAAAATAAATTCTTAAGAAACGACTATAGTTCAGCTAATCTTCAAGTAGGACGAATGGTTTTACTCAACTTAGGATTGATTGACTCATTTCTAAAAATTAAATCTAATCCTTGAAAAGAAAACATAACCATAAAATCCATTGTCGTTCAGTTCCAAGATATTATATGATAATATCTAGAATTCAAATGGGTAGCTAAATAGATCCCATTCCTCCATTCACCAATTTATACTTTCGCCTCTTGGGCACTCTTGATTTTACCAAAAGTTCAATTCTTAGTTAAAGTTTTCCAACGGGTTAACCACCTTTTCTATCTCAGACGCAATGATTACGAAATCCATATTTATTCTTGAAGTAAAAATATACCATGAGCAATTATCCTTTTATGGATTTGATCGTCTCTAAGTACCAAATAATTCTTACATATCG